>NW_019943233.1:58575-128821 GCF_002910315.2 Salvelinus sp. IW2-2015 | reverse complement strand
ACCTGCACTTTAAGAACATCGTCCACTGTGACCTGAAACCTGAGAATGTCCTGCTGGCCTCTGCCGAGCCCTTCCCCCAGGTACACACACCTGTCATCACACTATCACACACAGCATGACTCTACACATCCAAGCTAATGTAGACAGCCCTTAACTCAATGTAACACACCTTCATGCAGATTATACAAATTCACCCCGACTTCATTCCACTCCAAAGCAGCGATTCACACACATGTCTCTCTTTCTCTCTCTGTCTCTCTTTCTTTCTCTCTCTGTCTGTCTCCTTCTTCTCTTTCTGTCTGTGTTAATTCAATTTGCTTTATTGGCATGACGTAACAACATACACATTGCCAAAGCTTACTTTGGATAATGAAAATAATAAGAATCAAAATTGACAATAGTAACAACAATAACCAAGGGTCAAAATAACCATACATTGAACAATAACAATAAGCATACAGTAGAGGACATGTGCAGGTTGATTGGTCTGACAGACACCGTCCTTCATCTTATGGCTGGCAGCAATGCAGTGTGCTGCCAACCCACAGCTCTCTGCGTCCTCCCCCGACAGGACGGGTAGCTTACTCTCATCAGAGAGGTCTTTAAAACCTTGCTTGAATAAGGGTTTCAAATTTGGGGAAGTGACACTCTCTAATTAATTTATATTTTTGACATTTTGTCAGGAAATGCAGCTCTGTCTCAGGTTCCGCTGTTGTGCAGTGGTTGCACAGCCTTTCCTCTACAGGGAGCAAGGTTTTCCTGTGTCTACCCTTCTCAATGGCAAGGCTGTGCTCACTGAGCCTGTACTTTGTCAAGGTTTTTCTAAGGTTTTGATCACTCACTCTCTCACTTTCTCCCTCTCTAACTTTCTCTCTCTCACTTTCTTTCTCTCTCTCACTCACTTTCTCTCTGTCTCTCTGTCTCCGTCTGTGCACGTGTGTCCAGGTGAAGCTGTGTGACTTTGGCTTTGCCCGTATCATTGGTGAGAAGTCGTTCAGGCGTTCGGTGGTGGGCACCCCAGCCTACCTGGCCCCAGAGGTGCTCCTCAACCAGGGCTATAACCGCTCCCTGGACATGTGGTCTGTAGGAGTCATCATGTACGTCAGCCTCAGTGGCACCTTCCCCTTCAACGAGGACGAGGACATCAACGACCAGATCCACAACGCTGCCTTCATGTACCCACCCAACCCCTGGAAACAGATCTCGCCTGATGGTAAGACACACACACTTGCACTCATGCATGGCAATTGCAACTGTCTAACGCAAACATGGGTAAGTCTATCTAAATATGCAGGTCGTTATGGCGTTCGAAAACTGCTCTCAACTGTGTGCCTGTGTTCCTCTTCAGCCACTGATCTGATCAATAACCTGCTCCAGGTGAAGATGAGGAAACGCTACAGCGTGGACAAGTCTCTCAGTCACTCCTATCTACAGGTACACTTGTCAACAGAAGCATGGTGGCGATACAAAGGTCCATTACCTACAGTGGAGACACAAGGCCCCCTAACTTACTTATTTCTCATGTTTCTCTCCATTCTCTAACCTCTTATCTCATCCTCTTTCCTCCTTCCATGCTCTTCTCTTCTTCCCCTCCTCCCTATCCTCCCATCAACTATCCCTCCATCCCTAACCTCCCTCCCTCCCTCCATCCCTAACCTCCCTCCCCTCTCCAGGACTACCAGACATGGTTGGATCTGAGGGAGCTGGAGACCAAGCTGGGTGAGCGTTACATCACCCATGAGAGTGACGACTGCCGCTGGCAGATGTTTGCCCGCGAACACACGCTCCCCTACCCGGCCCACCTGGTGCCCCCTCTGCCTGCGCTCGGCTCCGACGATGAGGACGCAGACATGCAAGGGCTCACCGAGAGGGTCAGCATACTCTGAGAACCTGGAGAGCCAGGACCCACGAGGGCCCAAGGGACTCGGACTGACCCAGGGAAGAGGAGGGGAGTGTGGGGAGCGAGTAGAGAGAGAGAGGGGCTGGCTGGATGGATGGAGGTCTGGAGAGTGGGGAGGGTGAGGCTGGGAGGTTTAGCTGTTAGAAAAGCGGCTTCTATTGAGATGATCCCGCTCCTAACCGTCTACTAATGGTGTCCCACTCCGGCCCTAGCCTGTCCAATCTCCAGACCCCATCCTTGACCCCTCTCTCATCGGTCTAGCTTAGCTCTTCCACCCTTGAACTCTTTGCGTGTAAGAGATTGCTCTTCTGTATCCCACAAGGACATGCTGTACTGTACCCAGTGGTCAGGGGATGTGTAGAATATTGTTGCTGCAGTATGCTCATTCAGTCTAAACTGCAGAGGTCAGTTTGGGTGAAACACTCAAATTGCAATCTAAGCTCCTGGCAGAGGCACAACTTGCATCTTTCTATCTCAGAAGCCTGGGGAAGCACAGGGATCCCCTGCTTATTGTGATGAGAGAGAGAGACGGGGATAGAGACAGACAAAAAAACTTTAAGGACTCGGATCAATCCACTTATGCATGACTTACATCCAACCATAAACAAATCCTCATGAACTGTTTTATTTTCATTGAATGCGATGACTGGAAGTGCCCTGCCTGTACTGTCAGACCTGTTTGCTGCAGACCTCAAAGAGTTTAATGGAGACAAAGGAGTCATTTAGTGCCTGTAAGGGGTAGATAAAGGGCTTCTTAACTGTAGGCAGCAGACCAGCGCTAGTGGGCTGTCGTGGTCTCCGAGGAAATCTGCCGTTCAAACGACGACAAAGAAAACAAAGCCAGAAGTGGATGTAGCAATCAAGGATTGCACCTTTTAAACTGTCCACTGATACTGTCCTAGTTGGTCCAGCGTTCATTATTGATGATGACTTATTAGTGGAGACTGAAGACTCACTTATCATCATCATCGGAAGTGCTAATTCACGAGTCCTGGCGATTCGAGGGTGTCCTAGACCTGTAGACATGCACTGTTACAATGAAGGCAATGCTGACGTTTTCTGAATAGTTTGTCATGGACACCATTAAACACCAATGGACAGTGTGGAAAATGCTATTGCTCTTCGAGTTACAGTAGAAAGACGACAAACTGCTCTGGAGTCAACGTTAAAGTGTGGGAGGAGGGCTCCGATAGTGATCGTTGACTATGAACCTAGCATGTCAACGAGTTGAATGTCCATGTGAAGTCGATTTGTCGCGAAGAAAAGCATTGTCACGAAGGACTGTTATGTACACGTATAACCATGTCTTTATGTAGTGTACTCAATGTAATGCCTGGAGAATGTAAACCTATGGAAGATCCCAGCATTTATATGTAACACCAGTACAAACCTTGGCATACAATTGTTCATCTGTGTCATTTAATTCAGCGCGTTGCCTCTTGAACGTTGAGACGGAAGATTAGGGAGAAGTATAGGAGGAAATAATGATGGTGATTATGCATACCGCTCTTCAGACATTACCTGCTCAGAATTTCCATCACACTGGAACATATACACTATGTGGATTGAATGACAAATTGAGAGCGATAAATATATATAGCGAGCGTCAATAAATAATCAACATGTATGGATTATGTTTTCCCTCGCAAGATGTCTGCTCCCTTTATGATTGACAGGCCAATGTCTGCCTATTTAATACATCATCATGGGTGGCCTGCCTCCAAGGCCTTTTCACAGCCTGTCAATCAGCTCTCCTAGATAACGAGTGTAAATGACATGCTACACATGGACAGATGGGAGAGAACGGCTTCAGAGGGACATGAGGGGGAGGGGGGGGGGGAACTCATTCCATGGAAGGCCGAGTGTCTGCGGATTTTTGTTATTTTCTTTCAATTTGTGTCCAATTAAGACCTAAACAACCAGATAAGGGGAGTTCCTAGCTAATCGGGGACCTTAAGTTGTTCCATAATGGACAACGGCGGAGAGAGAACCGCAGCCACTCGTCCCGCCATGAAATGAGTTTGACACCTGTGCCACGTGTCAGGACACAAAGCCAGCGTTTTGCATTATTCTACACGAGCATATTCTGAGAGCCTTGTGGCCAGCTCTGAAAGAAAGGACCACTTGTTAATTATACTTTTTCATATGTAATTTAGCAGGCACTTTTATCCAAAGTTACTTAGTCATGCACACATTCTCATATAGGTGGCCCCAGGGGGGAATTGAACCCACAGCTCTTGAAATTGCAATGCTCTACCAACTGAGCCACATGATCATACTGAATGGTGAGAGCTCTTCACTAGACTGCTGGGTCTGCCAGAGGGACAATTGTTACTCTTACTGCCTTGGAAAGGTCAAGAGGGGAGCATGGTTGGAGGATAAGTGGCCGTCTCACCCAGCAGGTAAAAAGGACATCATATTCTGAACCTATTGGTGGCAGCAACAAACCCATCAAACCTGGGTTCAAATACATGTGTATTTGTTATTGAAATACTTATTTCCTGTGTCTTTTGAGTATTTTCACATAATGTGGCCCGAATCAACTACTTGTTTTGGAAGTATTTGAAATATATATTTTTTAATGTTCTATAAATAGCCTACTATTTCAAAGTACTTATTTCAAATGCTATCTTTAAAAACCATGGTTAAATGCATGGGATATATTTGAGTGAGTGTATTTAAGTATTTTCAAATACTTTTCAAGGGTTTTTCCAGATATATTCAACTAGCTGTCTTTTCAATAAAAAAATAATATTTAAATATATCCACATGTCTTTGAAAGTAATTGAACTACACTAAATAGTATTTTAACCCAGGTCTGAAACCCATACTTAAATTGTTTTAAATGATGTGATGTGATCCACAAAGCATGGTCCCTTTGCAGTCAAGTTATTGAAGGGGGTATTTAAATGATAGGACAATGCCTAGAATTTTAGGTGCCAAGGCAACAGAAAATAGGCCAACAGTACTGTTTTCGCCTCGCTACAATGCCAAACAAGGTCATCAGTTGGAAGTCATCACACGCACATCCTGGTGCTCATCCTGTCGAACTGATCTGTGCATGTTGGTAGGCCTACTGCAGCTACGGCTGCATACATGTTCTAGTTGGGCGCAACTCTCTCGTGTTGTTCTATAAAACGACTGTTGTTGATGTGCACGGCTACATTTCAGGTACATTTGAGCAGCAGTAGGAACCAATCTAACTTGTGTTATTAGGGCTCTAACACAATACTAGTTGTGGATTTAAAAATGCCCACTCATGTATGTCATCCTGGAGCCAGGCCGAGAGAGAGAGCGAGAGCGTGAAAGACCGAGAGAAAGAAAGACCAAGAAAAAGACAGGGAGAAGGACAGAGAGAGAGGAAATGGGGTGCGAGATGGAAAATATTTGAACATTTTGCGCTAAGCATGTCTCAGTACCCCACCTCTGCTCTCCTCCCTGAGATCAGTTAGTTCCCGCTGCCTGTGTCTGCCAAAACTCTGCACTGCATCATACAGCAGTTATGTTGATGCCTGTCTCCTGTAGCGTTCTTTAACGGTTAGTATCAAGCTCATCTGTACTTAGCAAGTAGGAAAAATACAATTTGGGTAGAAATGGCATGAAAAAGACTGGTGACAGTCTTACTCTGCTCTGAGTGCACAACTGTGAGTGTGTACGTCCAACTGTATGTCTATTGGTGTCTAGAGATGTTCATTCTAAATAAATATTACTAAGGCCTAGAGATAAAAGACATCGGCATAGCGGTGTTTTGGCTGTGTAGGAGGTGGAACTGTGTTGGAGCGTTCAAATCGGTGAGCAGCTGCTCTTGCATGACTGTCTTGAATCCACACCTGCCTCACTCACATTTAGAAGTTCAGAACGAGAAAGTGTAGGCCATATAGAAATAATTACGCTCAAATAGAAAAATCATTCAACCAAATAATGAGGATTTCTATCATTCCCATGGAGGTGTAGATTACAGCTCACATTCCAGTGTTTGAACTTGTATACCAGGCTGCATGGGATTTCTGTTAATGTGACTCTGTGCAGCCAATGGCAATGTCTGCTTTAGATATAATGCCAGGAGTCACTTGTGCATTTGACAGCTCTATTGCAGTTCCACTGCTGACACCGCCAAAACAACGCTATGCAATTTTCAGCTAAAGAGAATCTGATTGAATAGAGCCCTTTATTAATACATTGTAGCCCAGAGGAGAAACTGATATCTTAGTGATTCCTAAAAGATGGGACAATCCCAACTTTATTTAATATTAAACATTTTAAATATATATTTTGAAAGTATCTGCTATCACACCATGTAAAGGAACACATCAGACACCATTAAAAGGCATTTAATTTTTGGATTTAAGTGTTTAAAAGCCTTGATTGTTTAGTTTTAACATTGGATAATTCAAGTATGTAATACACATCTCCAAAGTTCGAGAGAGAGACAGAGAGCTTTGTAATGCTCCAGGGATAATTTTGTTAGCATTTTGGCATGTTTTTCTAGATTCAGAACATGAAACAACATTTTTAAAGCAAACATTATCCCTTAGATCTAGCACAGCAAATATGTCAATAGTGTCACGTTCTGACCATAGTTCTTGTGTGTTTTGCTTGTTTTAGTGTTGGTCAGGACGTGAGCTGGGTGGGCATTCTATGTTGTGTGTCTAGTTTGTCTGTTTCTATGTTTGGCCTAATATGGTTCCCAATCAGAWGCAGGTGTTTTGTGTTGTCTCTGATTGGGAATCATATTTAGGTGGCTTGTTTTGTGTTGGGGATTGTGGGTGGTTGTTTCCTGTCTTTGTGTTTTCTCTGCACCAGATAGGGCTGTRTCGGTTTGCCACATTTGTTATTTTGTAATGTTGTAAGTGTTCACAGTTTCGTTTTATTAAACATGTTGAGCACTGGCTACGCTGCGTGTTGGTCCGATCCCTGCTACACCTTCTCTTCTCGTGAAGAGGAGGAAGGCTGCCGTTACAGAATCACCCACCAAAATCGGACCAAGCAGCGTAGTAAGACGGCGAGCAGCAGGCGCAAGCAGCGTGGACATGAGAATGATGGAGACGTGTTGGACGGAAAGGGTTGCTACACATGGGAGGAGATCCTGGCTGGTAAGGATCGCCTTCCATGGGAACAGGTGAGGCAGCTAGAGAGCGGAAGCAGCTGCGAAGGGGAACCGGTGTTATGAGGGAACACGGCTGGCCAGGAAGCCCGAGAAGAAACCCAAAAATGTATTGGGGGGGCTAAAGGGAGTGTGGCGAAGTCAGGTAGGAGACCGCGCCAACTTCCCGGGCTTACCGGGGAAGCGAGAGTACGGGCAGACACTGTGTTATGCGGAGAGCGCACGGTGTCTCCTGTACGTGTGCATAGCCCGGTGCGGTACATCCCAGCTCCACGTATCGGCCAGGCTAGATTGAGCATTGAGCCAGGTGTCATGACAAAATGGCGTAGCAGTCGGACGTGTGTTTTGTCTTGTTCCGTGTAAATAATAGTTTTCCTCGTTTTTTCCGTATATATTTAACTCACTTTCCATCTACGGACTGAATATACTCTCCTGCAACCCCCAACACCCAATGTGGTACGGATCTGCTATTTTATACTTTAGAACCGGAACCCCCATCAGAAGCTAGCCAGCTAACTAACTACTTGCTAGTTATCAGTTAGTCACTGCTAGTGTCTTTACCGTTAACTCGGACACCAGCCAGCCTCAGCTTGGTCAATACATGCCAGTCTGCACAGCGCGATATCAACCCAGAGAATATCGGACTGCTTTTCTCTACCAAATCTCCAGATTACTACCGCAAGCTCTGGACCTTTACACCGGATCAGATAGCTAGCTGCAATCTGAGTGGCTACTCCTGGCTAACGTCTCTGCCCGAAGCAAGAACAGTTAGCCTTGAGCTAGCCTCGAGCTAGGCCAATCTCCCGGCTAGCCGAAGAGGTCCTCCGCTAATTCTTGTGCTACAATAATATTTTGCCAATTGCCTGGACCTTTTTTTGCCGACACAGAGCCCTGCCAATCCATCACAACTGGTCTAAATCAGCTACAAGCTAATTTAGCCATTTTTTGCCGCTGCTAGCAAGCTTTACACTTCTGCACAGACACCAGCCCTGTTATTAGCCTGGATATTACTCACCAATTTACCAGCATCGGACTGTCTCTCGACAACAACGCCGGATTCCTGCCGTAATCCCTGAGCCACTACTTCTGATCCTCACAGCTAGCTTGCAGCTGCGCAGCTAGCGCCACTGCCACGAAGCTAGCACCAGTTAGCAAACACAATTCTACAATTCACAAACTCTCTTTCGCCATCGCCATCCGGCTTGGATTCTCTGTCGACACGACCACGTCTGAGCAGACCCCCTCCGTCTGAGCAGACCACCCCCCGGGCTACTAACTTTAAACGCCGCGTGCTAGCTTAGTGGAGGCCTCCCTGCTCCATCTAGGCTGCCCTGGACACTTATCACTTGGCTACATAGCTGATGCCTGCTTGACTGTCCATTAATTCACGGTACTCCATTCTGTTTATTTGTGTTTTATCTGTCGGCTCTGTGCTTAACTCAGGATCTGTGTGTAGTTAATCCGACCCTCTCTGCCTAGTCGTCGCCATTTTACCTGTGTTGCTGTGTTAGACTAGCACCCTGTTATTGCTGCTGTTATCTTACCTGTTGTTTTAGCTAGCTCTCCCAATCAAGACCTGCAATCACTTTATGCCTTATTGTATGTCTCTCTCAAATATCAATATGCCCTGCATACTGTTTTCAGGCTAGTTATCATTATCATTTTTTGGTTTGCAATGGACCCCGTAGTTCCACTCTCCGTACCTCTGATACCTCCTTTGTCCCACCCCCCACACATGCGTGTACCCACCCATTGAGACCAGCATGTCCAGAGATACAACCTCTCTTATCATCACCCAGTGCCTGGGCTTGCCTCCGCTGTACCCGTGCCCCACCATACCCCTGTCTGCACATTATGCCCAGAATCTATTCTACCACGCCCATAAATTGCTCCTTTTATCTTTGTCCCCAACGCTCTAGGCGACCAGTTTGATAGCCTTTAGCCGCACCCTCATCCTACTACTCCTCTGTTCCTCGGGTGATGTGGAGGTAAACCAGACCCTGCATGTCCCCAGTCACCCTCATTTGTTGACTTCTGTGATCGAAAAAGCCTTGGCCTCATGCATGTCAACATCAGAAGCCTCCTCCCTAAGTTTGCCTTACTCACCGCTTTAGCACACTCTGCCAACCCTGATGTCCTTGCCGTGTCCGAATCCTGGCTTAGGAAGGCCACCAAAAATTCTGGATTCCATACCCAACTATAACACTGCTCAAGATAGAACTGCCAAGGGGGAGGAGTTTGCAATCTACTGCAGAGATTGCCTGCAAAGTTCTGTCACTTCCAGTCTATGCCCAAACAGTTCGAACTTCTAATTTTAAAAATTAATCTCTCCAGAAATAAGTCTCTCACTGTTGCCGCCTGCTACCGACCCCCCTCAGCTCCCAGCTGTGCCCTGGACACCATCTGTGAATTGATCGCTCCCCATCTAGCTTCAGAGATGGGTCTGTTAGGTGACCTAAACTGGGTATGCTAACACCCCGGCAGTCCTACAATCCAAGCTTGATGCCCTCAATCTCACACAAATCATCAAGGAACCCACCAGGTACAACCCTAAATCTGTAAACATGGGCCACCCAATAGACATTATCCTGACCAACCTGCCTCCAAATACACCTCTGCTGTCTTCAATCAAGATCTCAGCGATCACTGCCTCTATGCCTGTATCCGCCACGGGTCCGCGGTCAAACGACCACCCCTCATCACTGTCAAACGCTCCCTAAAACACTTCTGCGAGCAGGCCTTTCTAATCGACCTGGCCCGGGTACCCTGGAAGGATATTGACCTCATCCCGTCAGTTGAGGATGCCTGGTCATTCTTTAAAAGTTACTTCCTCACCATATTAGACAAGCATGCTCCGTTCAAAAAATGCAGAACCAAGAAAGATATAGCCCTTGGTTCACTCCAGACCTGACTGCCCTCGACCAGCACAAAAACATCCTGTGGCGAACTGCAATAGCATCGAAGAGCCCCCCGATATGCAACTGTTCAGGGAAGTCAAACCAATACACGCAGTCAGTCAGGAAAGCAAAGGCCAGCTTTTTCAAGCAGAAATTTGCATCCTGTAGCTCTAACTCCAAAAATTTCTGATACTGTAAAGTCCATGGAAACAAGAGCACCTCCTCCCAGCTGCCCACTGCACTGAGGCTAGGTAACACGGTCACCACTGATAAGTCCGTGATAATCGAAAACTTCAACAAACATTCTCAATGGCTGGCCATGCCTTTCTCCTGGCAACTCCAACCTTGGCCAACAGCCCCCCCCCCCCGCTGCTACTCGCCCAAGCCTCCCCAGCTTCTCCTTTACCCATATCCAGATAGCAGATGTTCTGAAAAGAGCTGGAAAACCTGGACCCATACAAATCAGCTGGGCTTGACAATCTGGACCCCCTATTCTGAAACTGTCCGCCGCCATTGTCGCACCCCCTATTACCAGCCTGTTCAACCTCTCCTTCGTATCATCTGAGATCCCAAGGATTGGAAAGCTGCGCGGTCATCCCCCTCTTCAAAGGGGGAGACACCCTGGACCCAAACTGTACAGACCTATATCCATCCTGCCCTGCCTATCTAAGGTCTTCGAAAGCCAAGTCAACAAACAGATCACTGACCATCTCGAATCCCACCGTACCTTCTCCGCTGTGCAATCGGTTTCCGAGCCGGTCACGGGTGCACCTCAGCACCCGCTCAAGGTACTAAACGATATCATAACCGCCATCGATAAAAAGCATTACTGTGCAGCCGTCTTCATCGACCTGGCCAAGGCTTTCGACTCTGTCAATCACCATATTCATCGGCAGACTCAGTAGCCTCGGTTTTTCTAATGACTGCCTTGCCTGGTTCACCAACTACTTTGCAGACAGAGTTCAGTGTGTCAAATCGGAGGGGATGTTGTCCTCCTCTGGCAGTCTCTATGGGGGTACCACAGGGTTCAATTCTCGGGCCGACTCTTTTCTCTGTATACATCAATGATGTTGCTCTGTGCGGCGCGATTCCCTGATCCACCTCTACGCAGACGACACCATTCTATATACTTCCGGCCCTTCCTTGGACACTGTGCTATCTAACCTCCAAACGAGCTTCAATGCCATACAACACTCCTTCCGTGGCCTCCAACGCTCTTTAAACGCTAGTAAAACCAAATGCATGCTTTTCAACCGTTCGCTGCCTGCATCCGCACGCCCGACTAGCATCACCACCCTGGGACGGTTCCGACCTAGAATATGTGGACATCTATAAGTACCTAGTGTTCTGGCTAGACTGCAAACTCTCCTTCCAGACTCATTTCAAACATCTCCAATCCAAAATCAAATCAAGAATCGGCTTCTCTATTCCGCAACAAAGCCTCCTTCACTCACGCCGCCAAACTTACCCTAGTAAAACTGACTATCCTACGATCCTCGACTTCGGCGATGTCATCTACAAAATAGCTTCCAAATCTCTATCAGCAAACTGGATGCAGTTTATCCAGTGCCATTCGTTTTGTTACTAAAGCACCTTATACGACCCACCACTGCGACCTGTATCTAGTCGGCTGGCCTAGGGTCTGACTACATGTTCGTCGTCAGACCCACTGGCTCCAGGTCATCTACAAGGCTATGCTAGGTAAAGTGCCGCCTTATCTCAGTTCACTGGTCACGATGGCTACACCCACCCGCAGCACGCGCTCCAGCAGTGTATCTCACTGATCATCCCTAAAGCCAAAACCTCATTTGGACGCCTTTCCTTCCAGTTCTCTGCTGCCTGCGACTGGAACGAATTGCAAAAATCTCTGAAGTTGGGGACTTTAATCTCCCTCACAACTTTAAAAATCTGCTATCCGAGCAGCTAACCGATCGCTGCAGCTGTACATAATCCATCTGTAAACTACCCACCCAATTACCTACCTCACCCCCATACTGCTTTTATTTATTTACTTTTGCTCTTTTTGCACACCAGTATTCTTCTTGCACATGATCATCTGATGATTTATCACTCCAGTGTTAATCTGCTAAATTGTAATTATTCGATTTATTGCCTACCTCATGCCTTTTGCACACATTGTATATAGATCTTCTTTTTTTCTACCATGTTATTGACTTGTTTATTGTTTACTCCATGTTGAACTCTGTGTTGTCTGTTCACACTGCTATGCTTTATCTTGGCCAGGTCGCAGTTGCAAATGAGAACTTGTTCTCAACTAGCCTACCTGTTAAATAAAGGTGAAATAAAATAAAAAATAAAAATGAAGCCGGCTCAACACATCTGGTCTCCAGTGCGTCTCCTCGGGCCGTGTACATGGAACCAGCCTTACGCATGGTGTCCCGGTTCGCCTGCACAGCCCAGTGCGGGTTATTCCCACTCCCCGCACTGGTCGGGCTACGGGGATCATTCAACCAGGTAAGGTTGGGCAGGCTCGGTGCTCAAGGGAGCCAGTACACCTTCACCGTCCGGTATATCCGGCGCCACCTCCTCGCCCCAGCCAGTAACACCAGTGCCTACACCACGCACCAGGCTTCCTGTGCGTCTCCAGAACTCTGTTCCTCCTGTTCCTCCTCCACGCACTCTCCCTGTGGTGCGTGTCTCCAGCCCGGTACCACCAGTTCCGGCACCACGCACCAAGCCTACTGTGCGTATCCAGAGCCCTGTACGCACTGTTCCTTCTCCTGCACTCGCCCTGAGGTGCGTTCCTCAGCCCGGTATCACCAGTTCCGGCACCACGCACCAGGCCTACTGTGCGCCTCAGCAGGTCAGATCGGCCGCCTGCCCAGCCCAATCTGAGCTGCCCGCCTGCCCAGCCCAATCTGAGCTGCCCGCTGCCCAGCGCCGCTGAGCGCCCGCCTGCCAAGCGCCGTCTGAGCCGCCCGCCTGCCAGCGCCGTCTGAGCCGCCCGCCTGCCAGCCCGTCTAGCCGCCCGCTGCCCAGCGCCGTCTGAGCCGCCCGCTGCCAGCGCCGTCTGAGGCCCGCCTGCCCAGCGTCGTCTGAGCCGCCCGCCAGTCAGGAGCCGCCGGAGCCGCCCGCCAGTCAGGAGCCGCCCGCCAGACAGGAGCCGCCGGAGCCGCCCGCCAGTCAGAGCCGCCGGAGCCGCCCGCCAGTCAGGAGCCGCCCGCCAGTCAGGAGCCGCCGGAGCCGCCCGCCAGTCAGGAGCCGCCGGAGCCGCCAGCCATGAGCTGCCTTCCAGTCATGAGCTGCCCGAGCTGCCCGCCAGTCATGAGCTCCCCCGTCATGAGTGCCATTCAGTCCGGAGCTACCTCTCTGTCCTGAGCTACCTCTCTGTCCTGAGCTACCTCTCTGTCCTAAGCTACCTCTCGTTCGGAGCTGTCTCCTCAGTCTGATGGGGCCCTTTGTGAGGGTTCCTAGGCCAAGGTCGGCGGCGAGGTCGCCACTCAAAGGACGCTAAGGAGGGGGACAAAGACAATGGTGGAGTGGTGTCCTCGTCCAGCGCGTAGCCGCCCACCGGCGACAGATGCCCACCCAGACCCTCCCCTAGAGTTTTAGGGGTGCGTTCGGAGTCCGCACCTCAGAGGGGGGTACTGTCACGTTCTGACCATAGTTCTTGTGTGTTTTGCCTGTTTTAGTGTTGGTCAGGACGTGAGCTGGGTGGGCATTCTATGTTGTGTGTCTAGTTTGTCTGTTTCTATGTTTGGCCTAATATGGTTCCCAATCAGATGCAGGTGTTTTGTGTTGTCTCTGATTGGGAATCATATTTAGGTGGCTTGTTTTGTGTTGGGGATTGTGGGTGGTTGTTTCCTGTCTTTGTGTTTTCTCTGCACCAGATAGGGCTGTATCGGTTTGCCACATTTGTTATTTTGTAATGTTGTAAGTGTTCACAGTTTCGTTTTATTAAACATGTTGAGCACTGGCTACGCTGCGTGTTGGTCCGATCCCTGCTACACCTTCTCTTCTCGTGAAGAGGAGGAAGGCTGCCGTTACAAATAGTTTAAGCATATGTTGCAGAACAGTGATTAACCAATTTTTTCTGAATATTGACAAAAAGATCTCGAGGTGGATGCCGTCAGTGACGGAGTTGACAAGCCACTGACAGTTGACAACATACACTCAAAACTGACATTTTTGCCTCTAACAATAAAATTGAACCATTCTATCAGAACTTTCCGCACTCTGACGGAGTTGACGTTAGACAAAAATCTGAAGGAGTTTATGTTTTATGGAATTGCGGTATTGTTAAGTTCCCCAGCAAGAAAACTGAAAATGTCGCTAGCTTTTAGTCAAAATTCATGTTCTATCTCAAATCAAATCAAATTTTATTTCAAATCAGCCAGTCAGGAGCTGCCGGAGCCGCCAGCCAGTCAGGAGCTGCCGGAGCCGCCAGCCAGTCAGGAGCTGCCGGAGCCGCCAGCCAGTCAGGAGCTTATCTTAAAGGAAAAATCCACTCAAACTGTAATTAGGTATTTTTTTCATTAGTCCACTGTTGATACAGTGCCAAAACATTTTTAGCATTTCAGCAGTCAAGTTGTCAAGATATTGGACTTTCAAGAAGCAAAGTGATGAGTCATGATGATGTGGCAAGTTTTTGAGTGATTTCCTTTCATCTAGAGTTGATAGTTTATGGTTGTGACCATGGTGATTTCAATATTGTTTGTTTAAATCTATCAAAAGTAACTTTATAGACCATGAGTGGTCTTGCCCACCCCCCAAAAAATATATATATATTGAAAAAAAAACTTCACCAATCACTGGTTATATTTATTGTTCCATGGTTGAATAATGTCACAATGACATCCATCACCACTAGATATAATTATAACTTGCCCATGTTTATAATCTTCTCTAAATCCAATACATAACCTTTTTAGTGCCTGGCAACTGCTACTGTATAACATGTATCCATGTTATGCTATATTTTGTGTCCATATTTTCTTTGAGCTGGAAAAATATGGTCATGGACATGTAATTTATGCTTAAACATTATTGTTGCATAGTATAGTGCCTCAAACTGAAGTCTTTCCATTATAAGTTCACTTGCTTCACCAAAATAGTTGTCAACAACATAAATGAAACATTTATTATGAAGTCTTTAATCAACATGGCTGTACGTTCCTTGGACCTAAACAGAGAGATATCAGCCCATTATTATAAACTCCTGTAGGAGAAGATGGATGGGTGCACAGAGGTGAGTGCTGGCTTGGTCTCTCTCTGAGATATAAGAAAAGGCTAGAATCTCTCATGAGTTATTTAAAAGAGCCGGACTAGAATATTCCCGGCAAGAGGAAGCCATGGTAAATCAATAGAATGGCCTTGATGCATTAAGTGGAATTTCAGCCCCATCCATTTTCCCTTCACTGACATTATTATTTATTTAACTTTCACGTCAGCTTGGTTTATATTTGTTGTTCCATGGATGAATAATGTCACAATGACATCCAGCACTGTACATTTTTTATAAAGTTGTTTGTGTAGGAGCTTATCAAAGATTCTTACAGGCTTCGTAGCTTAAACTTGAAAAATTACAACTATAGGCTCCATTTTTTCGGTACCGCTTTTTCTCCCCAATTTCGTGGTATCCAATTGGTAGTCTTGTCCCATCGTTGCAACTCCCGTATGGACTCGGGAGAGGCGAAGGTCGAGAGCCGTGTGTCCTCCGAAAATATGACCCCGCCAAGCAGCACTGCTTCTTGACACAATGCCAGTTTAACCCGGAAGCCAGCCGCACCAATGTGTCGGAGGAAACACCGTACACCTGGCGACTGTGTCAGCGTGCATGCACTCAGTTGCTAGAGCACGATTGAACAAGGACATCCCGGCCAGCCCAACCCTCCCCTAACAGCACTGGGCCAAATGTGCGCCGTCTAATGGGCCTCCCGGTCATGGCCGGCTGCGACAAAGCCTGGAATTGAACCAGGATCTGTAGTGACACAGCCAGCACTGTGATGCAGTGCCGTAGACTGCTGCGCCACACTGGAGGCCCTTATAGGCTACATTTCTGTTGAATTTGTGACACTTGAGCGTAACCAAGCCGTCACTTCTCCAGGGGCGCAATATTTTATGTGTGGGAGAGTTTCAGGAAGGAAAACTCAATCAAGCTAAGTGCATATTCTATAGTCATAGCTGATCTAAAATGTTCTACATGGCAGTAGCTAATTTGAATCTGCAGGGAATAAGACTAAATGCCCATTCTGAGCGCAACACACACACACACGGCATAGCAAGAGAGCAGGGAGGGTGCCGAGAAAGTAAGCCGTTTTCATAGTATTGCCATCACTTTTACAGTAGCCTATCACACAATGACTTTGTAATGCTGAACAGAGTGAAAGTTTGCCCACTTGTTTCAGTAGGCTACACACGGTATGGGTCCCGCATAAAATGTACCAAAAATGTAGGCCTCTGAAATGCAGCCATATACACAACAGCTGGCTGTCATGTCGCACACAAGAAAGCACCAGACGTTGAAGAAAAACACCATCGATTCAGGACCATGGACAGAAGGCTACCGACAGTCAGCGCAATGAAAGGAGGACTTTTAAAAAATCCACTTCCAATTTGAGCATCCCCTCAGAGCGCAACAAATAGGCTACATTGGTCGTTGTCCCTATGCCTGTCGAATAACGCAAAACTGTATATCTATAAATAGCAATTAGACCCGCAAAAGCAAGCAATGACATTGAAAATCACAGATACATCTAAAGTATGCATTGAAGTAAAAAGCAAAGGCCTAAACTATACATTACATTAAAAAAATCTGCCAAACAACCAGTAGGCTTACATGAGGGAAAACCAATGAAATAATCATTCTGGCACAGCGGATAAGGCCATAAAGGTTGTAGCTTACCATTTAGACACGTTTTTGCCTCCTCCATGCTGTGTTGAACCTCTTGAGAAATCTCTGATTCCATTCTCCTTCCTGACGAAATATACTTGTCAGGTCCAGTTCAAATGTCAGCTGGACAAGCTGGGCTTTTCATTGATGTAACATCACTCAGCAAGCTCTTTAGAGTGGAGAAGGACTTTTCACACGTTGCTGTAGATGTCCCAAATGTTCATCCTAACCCATGTTTCAGTGCCAAGTCGGCATTGATGACAAAGGCCCGCCGAATCTTTGAAGAACACTGAGTGGGTTCCATTTGTTGTTGCTGGCTGTGGTGGCGACTTCACTTTGCAAGAATCAAAACACTCTGCTTCCACTGGTTCAGTTTTGGTTAGATCCAACAGGTCGTCAGGTGCAAGTTACTAGTGGCTGGGGAAACGGCGGTGCAGGTGCTTGTCGTGATGTTACCCTTGTGCAGCTGGTGCTAGGCCCTGGCTCTCCATCTTGTTGGTCAGCAGGCAGTATGCGCGATGGACGGGTATTACATTTGCTGCAAGGCTCCTCAACCTCGGTGGTAGGCTCAGTGGGCTGCTCGGTAAGCTTGGCATCGACATGGTGGTCCTCCGTTTTTTTGCTCTTGGCAGTGCCGAGCCATTTTCGAATATCCATGCTGATTAGCCAACTATAAATATTCAGCTCACTGCTACCAAAACCTAATGAAGCTACTAGCTACTAGCTAGCCAATTAAAACTGTCAATTTTGCCCTGCCCTGGGTGGAATCCAATGAGTTTCCTAAATGAAGGTAATGAAGATGGTACCTTATGACAATACATGGCTAGGTGCCCAATCACAATGCATTTTGGGATTTTAACTACTAAACATTACATTATTACATCCCTCTCCTCAGATCATGAGCTCGCACCCAGCATAGCCTCTATCCCGGGTCTGCGCTACTGGCAGGCCCGACAACGCTGCATTGGCAAAATTCATATACCATTTGTTATGTTTATGGGGAAACAAAACTGGGGTTCATGTCTGGGGGGTCCATGCCATGTCCGGCTTTGCCACCCCGTACTTTGCCGACCCATGTCTCTCGTTTCATCTCTCCATCTCCCTGTTGAGCACAACACATCCTCACTTCAGGACAGACTTTCCTCTCCAACTCCAACTTCTAATTTCTGACCACATCTCTGAAACTTATCACCACTGACAATTGTACACTATCTGCTCAGTTACCAACATACCAACATGCATTCCTGTACATTTCCCTGCAGCAACGTTCACTCAAAAAAAAAAATCACTTTGGAAACAGCTGTGACACATTCAACCTCGAGTGCATATTGAGAGAGTTATTACAAGACAAAATTCAAAGATGGGATGATAAATATTAACACAGAGTGTAGGGAGAGTCCGTTTATAAAGGATATTCGCTTCCCATTCTCAGTTGAATTGTGACTGTGATAAACATATTCCCCTCCTGTATTAATAGGCAGATGCCGTCCAAGTCACGTAATCTCCAGATGTGATTTACTTTAGGTACGGAGATGACGTTAGAGATGACCTGACCCGTGATGGATCATTTTAGAATTTTCACTGATGGTTTCAGTCCGGTTGACATGTGTATCAGATTTCCACGCCACAGGAATAGCCCATTAGTCACATCTAAAGATAATTTTAAACCATTGTGTTATTGACTCACATTGCCTGTGAGTCAATAATATCTGTTGCTGCTGTCTTTTTTGTGTCTTGTGGAGGAAACTACCATTGTGGTCAGCCTGACTGCCTGTCAAGTTGTAAGTTTCAGTCTGAACAATCCATCTGGAGGTGCTGGGGAGGTAGTGTGTGAGAAGTGTCTAGCCTGGTCTCTACCTCCGCCCTGAAGTAACTACTTCTCAAATGCATGTGTATGCTGAAGAAAACTCCCTCCCTCCTCCCCTAAACATCACTCGTCTCTTCCCCTCTCGTGTCTGGCTTATTCTCTCTCTGTCTTTCTCGTGCATGGCTGTCGGTCTGACATCTTGACTTCAGTGAGTGGACTGACTGCTAATGGTTGGCATTTCCCCATCACGGAGGACGTGTCCTGGGTTGAAAACATCGGTCTGTCGGTTGTCTTCTGGAGTGGTCGCAGCTCTCTTCCTGTCATCATGTGGGACTCTAATGGTCTGGCAGTAACTCAAAGGTTCTGAAGCCTCCCCTCAGGCTGTCTGAATGGAAATCTCCTGTGCCTGAGGGTTACTGAAGGAGACAGAAGTTCGTGACCCACTTTGGAGAACCATTGTCGGCAACAAGCTAAGTCCCACAACTGACAGGTGAGGTCTTCTAAAACGGTGGTCAGGACTCAGAAGTGGTCAAAAGTGTAGATGAAAGAATGATAGCGCTTTTGTCCACTTTTTTCCTTTCGGATGGAGTTCAGGCACTCTCTGAAAGTTAGTACACAGAGTATCACTGTATGTTTTAGAAGATAAGACATACACATATTGTCTCAAATTGATTGAGAGTCCTTGAGGTCTCAGTTCAATCTCTTCACAGATGCACGTCTGTGCTTCCTAAATATGCTACCTAAACATTGCGCTGACAAGATAATTCCGTTCTAAAATAACTCCCCTTCCCCCCCGACACACAATTTCCCCTGTTGCTCTGGATCAGGATGACAGTGGTAAAAGGAAACCTGTAGCAGTGTGAGTCAGTCTTACTAAATGATTAGACTAAAGAGGTCTGGGAATGAAGCCAGTAACTGATTCGACGTTCGAAAACATGCAAATTGCTCCCAAATTGCTTAAAGGGCAAAACAGAGGGTTGATTCTGAGAACTGTGGAAATGTGGAGGAGGACTGTCTGCTGATTGAGAAAAAAGTGGACATTTTCAAGGATGTAAACGAGTTACGCTTTGAGACCGTTGGGACACGAGACTATCCGTGACCTGGGAGATCTTTCGTCTAGCTGTCACTGTACGTCTGAGAGTCCCCTCCCTGTGCGTTTGGCTAAAAGAACATTAACATACTGCTGGACAGATGTAATGGAGTTAAATCCACAATAGAAGCGGTCTGGAGAGGGCTAGTAAGGATGGCTTCAGTGGGTAGATATTACATGTAGTGTCAGTCAAATGGACACTTCTAATTGCTAAGCGAGGTTCATTTGACGTTAATAGAATACGGACAACACAAGGACTAAACAAAACCCACAATCTCAGGGAGTTAATCAAGATGGTGTGCAAACCTGACAGACAGAGAATCCTGTGGGAGAGAACGCAAGGCAGGTAGCATGTAGAGTTGCAGTCTTATGAAGGGTAGCCTGCTACACGAATATTCATGATGCTTTATTAATCAGACAGGACAGAAAAAGTGCATTCTTCAGGTCAAACATGAGATAACAAAACTTGTCTGAGAAAGTAGACCTACAGTGTTCTCCAGTAATGTACTGGAATGTACAGTTGAAGTCTGAAGTTTACATACACCTTAGCCAAATACATTTAAACTCAGTTTTTCACAATTCCTGACATTTAATCCGAGTAAGAATTCCCTGTCTTAAGTCAGTTAGGATCACCACTTTATTTTAAGAATGTGAAAAGTCAGAATAATAGTAGAGAGAATTATTTATTTAAACGTTTATCACATTCCCAGTGGGTCAGAAGTTTACATACACTCAATTAGTATTTGGTAGCATTGCCTTTAAATTGTTTAACTTGGGTCAAACGTTTTGGGTAGCCTTCCACAAGATTCCCGCAATAAGTTGGGTGAATTTTGTCCCATTCCTCCTGACAGAGCTGGTGTAACTGAGTCAGGTT
This sequence comes from Salvelinus sp. IW2-2015, assembly GCF_002910315.2. Lineage (NCBI taxonomy): Eukaryota > Metazoa > Chordata > Actinopteri > Salmoniformes > Salmonidae > Salvelinus > Salvelinus sp. IW2-2015. The sequence goes on along the minus strand of NW_019943233.1, from coordinate 108,296 downwards.
TGTAGGCCTCCTTGCTCACACACGCTTTTTCAGTTCTGCCCACAAATTTTCTATTGGATTGAGATCAGGGCTTTGTGATGGCCACTCCAATACCTTGACTTTGTTGTCCTTAAGCCATTTTGCCACAACTTTAGAAGTATGTTTGGCGTCATTGTCCATTAGGAAGACCGACTTGCGACCAAGCTTTAACTTCCTGACTGATGTCTTAAGATGTTGCTTCAATATATCCACATAATTTTCTCTCCTCATAATGCCATCTATTTTGTGAAGTGCACCAGTCCCTCCTGCAGCAAAGCACCCCCACAACATGATGCTGCCACCCCCATGCTTCACGGTTGGGATGGTGTTCTTCGGCTTGCAAGCCTCCCCCTTTTTCCTCCAAACATAACGATGGTCATTATGGCCAAACAGTTCTATTTTTGTTTCATCAGACCAGAGGAGATTTGTACAAAAAGTACGATATTTGTCCCCATGTGCAGTTGCAAACCGTAGTCTGGCTTTTTTATGGCGGTTTTGGAGCAGTGGCTTCTTCCATGCTGAGCAGCCTTTCAGGTTATGTCGATATAGGACTCGTTTTACTGTGGATATAGATACCTTTGTACCTGTTTCCTCCAGCATCTTCACAAGGTCCTTTGCTGTTGTTCTGGGATTGATTTACACTTTTCGCACCAAAGTACGTTCATCTCTAGGAGACAGAACGCGTCTCCTTCCTGAGCGGTATGACAGCTGCATGCTCCCATGGTGTTTATATTTGCGTACTATTGCTTGTACAGATGAACGTGGTAACTTCAGGCGTTTGGAAATTGCTCCCAAGGATGAACCAGACTTGTGGAGGTCTACAATTATCTTTCTGAGGTCTTGGCTGATTTCTTTTGATTTTCCCATGATGTCAAGCAAAGAGGCACTGAGTTTGAAGGTAGGCCTTGAAATACATCCACAGGTACACCTCCAATTGACTCAAATGATGTCAATTAGCCTATCAGAAGCTTCTAAAGCCATTACATAATTTTCTGTAACTTTCCAAGCTGTTTAAAGGCACAGTCAACTTAGTGTATGTAAACTTCTGACCCACTGGAATTGTGATACAGTGAATTATAGGTGAAGTAATCTGTCTGTAAACAATTGTTGGAAAAATTACTTGCGTCATGCACACAGTAGATGTCCTAATCGGCTTGCCAAAACGTAACTTTGTTAAAAATAAATTTGTTGAGTGGTTGAAAAACGAGTTTTAATGGGTCCAACCTAAGTGTATGTAAACGTCCGACTTCAACTGTACGTTTGGACAGGTATTCTGCACATTCGTTTAAAAAAAAAAGTATAAACAGAGTTGGTTTTTTTTTTTAAGAAAGGGGAAATGAGTCTGTGTTAGAACGAACGGAACCACAATAGCGGAGTTATCAAGAACGCACCCACAGTGGTCACACAGATACAGCATTATGCACTGCAGTTTGTGGTGTCGTGTCAGTATTTGGAAAGATTTGTATCAGCAGTTATGAATTTATTTTTGGTTAAGAGTCAACGGAACATTAGTAATCTAGACCAGATTAGACCTTTATTAGACCAGACCATCTAGACCTTTATTTCCTTGTTACTAAGAGGGGAATACCACGGTTACTCACAACTCAAGCTGTTGTTATGCCACCGACACCTACGTTCAGCCTTTTCACTTTTCTGATGAACGTTGTCACCGGCGCAAAATGTTCAACTAACGCAATGATTATTCCATCAATGTCTCTGAAAGTGAAAGATGTTTCTAAATTACACAGTGATTGCACCAGCATAGCAGAATGTTCTGATTAATGGTTAGCACGTTATGGTCTGTCATCTTTCAACAAACCAAAGTACAGTGCTAAGGTTGCCCAATTCACAGTGGTAATAATACAAAAGGAAAATGTGCAGATCGTCACATAGTCAACGCTCATTCTTATTGGCTGCAAAATGAACTACTAATCATTTTCGCCTCACCTCAGGTAGGCTATTTGCCGTCATCCACATGGTGAGAACCTAGATTAATGACAGATCTGTGGATCACCCATAGAATTACCCTTTTAAGATCCATATCATGAGCATTAACCCACGGAATAGGAATGAGTGCTTGATCAGTCTGGATTACATACCAATTATATACCTTAGAGCACATTTACATCACATGCCAATTCATGCCAATGTATTATCATCCACTTATACCATTAAGGGCCTTCTGTTTCTGCACACTGACAACAACAAAGCCTGAGTGTGGGATGAGGATCGAAACATAGCAACGTCATCTTCTCAGCCCCGTACATTTTTTCTTTTTTTTAATGATTTCCTGTTTTATCTTTCAGAACTCGGCCTTTCTCCAATTCGAGCCAATCAACACCTTTTAGTGCAATAATTCAAAAGAAGACTTTGTATTACTCCACCAGAGAGCTGAGAAGGTAATTATGTGATTGCGCTACTAATCATCTAAATACACATTTTGGTGTATGTGGTGTAGTGAAAGGAACATAGATGTCCATCCTATTAATTGCTGCCATGTTTCCCAGAATCTAATTGGGATTTAGATTGGAATAGTGATGTTTGTGTCATGTGATCGTCAGACCTGCATGTCTATTTCAGGAGCAAGCTTGAACAGAAACTTAGATCTGATTATCAGTGTGTAGTACCAGTCCCAATGTCATCACCAATGACTGATAAAGTTACTGCCGCAGGACATATTTTCTTCCCGCTATGATCGTAGCACCCCTGTGACCTTTTATAGAACTATGTCCTTCCTTGCATTTCACTAAAGTATTTAAATAAGCATTAAAGCTACGAACTGTCCTGCTGTCAGTCTTATTGCCTCCAAAATATCTGGTTAATCCAATCCCAGGGCCTGGCTCTGGCACATCGAACGTCACAATGAAGTGCAAATGCTCTCCCACGAATCACAATCTGTGCTGTGGCAGATAGTCAGCCAGTTTGAAACCATGCAGAACAATAACCATGGGAAATGTTGATGCAATTACTGGACAGCGGCATTAACATAAGGTAATATAAACCCGTTAGGAGGAGGAAGCCAATATTTCCATGACACATTTTTGTCCAATCATAAGGTCCTGAACCCAATGACAGTAACTGCTATCATACACAGAGGGGGTCAGACAATATAGGTCACAAATCCTGAAATTGGTGAAGCTTTTCACACAAAGTATTTAAAAGTGGAGAGATGGTTTCACAGGCAATTTGGAGTTAGCCAGTTCCACTGCAATAAGGCTCAAATCGATATCTGTGAGACCATGACTAAACCTCAGAGGCCCACTCTTGAAGGGTAGACTCATATTTTCCATCCAGATCCCATTATCAAGCTCAAATAGTATGTTACATTTTTGACTGTGTCAGAGTGGATAGCCAAAGGGTTTTATCTTTTTGACACATAAACAATTTTGTCAATGAAATGGGTTGGAGCAAAATGTGATGAGCTGGATACTGGGATATATAAAAAAAATGATTGTGAGTAATGATTGTGAGTAAGAGGACGCCATCTTTTGAGGGATGAGTTCAACTGATATGTGTTATACAGTATTGTGTCTATTTATACAGTGCATTTGGAAAGTATTCAGACCCCTTCACTTTTTCCACATTTTGTTACGTTAGACTTATTCTAAAACTGATTAAATACGTTTTTTCCTCATCAATCTACACACAATACCCCACCATGACAAAGTGAAAACAGGTTTTTAGAAATGTTTGCAAAAGAAACAGAAATAACTTACTTACATAAGTTTTCAGACCCTTTGCTATGAGAGTTGAAATTGAGCTTAGCTGCATTCTGTGTCCATTGATCATCCTTGAGATGTTTCTACAACTTGATTGGAGTCCACCTGTGGTAAATTCAATTGATTGGATATGATTTGGAAAGGCACACACCTGTCTATATAAGGTCCCACAGTTGACAGTGCATGTCAGAGCAAAAACCAAGCCATGAGGTCTAAGGAATTGTCCGTAGAGGATTGTGTCGAGGCACAGATCTGGGGAAGGGTACCAAAAAATACCAGCACCATTGAAGGTCCCCAAGAACACATTGGCCTCCATCATTCTTAAATGGAAGAAGTTTGGAACCACCAAGACTCTTCATAGAGCTGGCATCCTGGCCAAATTGAGCAACCAGGGGAGAAGGGCCTTGATCAGGGATGTGACCAAAAACCCGTTGGTCACTGTGACAAAGCTCCAGAGTTCCTCCGTGGAGATGGGAGAAACTTCCAAAAGGACAACCATCTCTGCAGCACTCCACCAAAAAGGCCTTTATAGTAGAGTGGCCAGAAGGAAGCCACTCCTCAGTAAAAGACACATGACAGCCTGCTTGGAGTTTACCAAAAGGTACCTAAAGGACTCTCAGACCATGAGAAAGAAGAATCTCTGGTCTGATGAAATCAAGATTGAACTCTGGCCTGAATGCCAAGCGACACGCCTGGAGGAAACCAGGCACCGCTCATCACCTGGCCAATACTATCCCTACGGTGAAGCATGGTGGTGGCAGCATCATGCTGTGGGGATGTGGGAGACTAGTCAGGATCGAGGGAAAGACGAACGGAGCAAAGTACAGAGAGATCCTTGATGAAAACCTGCTCCGGACCGCACAGGATCGCAGACTGGGGCGAAAGTTCACCTTCCAACCTTCCAACGACCCTAATCACACAGCCAAGACAACGCAGGAGTGGCTTCGGGACAAGTCTCTGAATGTCCTTGAGTGGCCCAGTCAGTGCCCGAACTTGAACTCGATCAAACATCTCTGGCGAGACCTGAAAATAGCTGTGCTGCGATGTTACCCATCCATCATGGCAGGGCTTGAGAAGATCTGCAGAGAAGAATGGGGAAACTCCCCTAATACAGGTGTGCCAAACTTGTAGCGTCATACCCAAAAAAGACTCAAGGCTGTAATCGTTGCCAAAGGTGCTTCAACAAAGTACTGAGTAAAGGGTCTGAATACTTCTGTAAATGTGATATAAAAAATAAAAAAAACTGTTTTTGCTTTGTCCTTATGTGGTATTGTGTGCAGATTGATGAAGGACAAAAACTTTTTTATACATTTTAGAATAAGGCTGTAACATATCAAAATGTGGAAAATGTGAAGGGGTCTGAATACTTTCCGAAGGCACTGTATGTGTCTCTATGATACACTTTATGGGCTCTATTCAATCTGTAAAGCTGACGTGTTACAGATTCCGCGATAGAAATGTAAAGGCCATTTCCGAATGAGCCGACGTATGCAGTGTTTACTGTGAATGCAGTCTCCGCTAAAGCGGGACCATTGCCTTTGAATTTCAATCAAGCTGTAAAGCTGAACTTCCGCAATGCGGATTGAGTAGAGCCCTATGTGAGTAACATTCGACTAAATGAGACTACAGGAAGTTCTAGGAAAGACAGACTAGGCTGTCTCATTTATGACTCAAGACTGTGTCTAAATACAACTTTCCTGGTTAAATAAATGTAAACAAAAATTTGGGCAAAGACTACTGAAACTTGATTTTTAACACCGGTGAAAATCAAGCTTTTCTGATCAGGGTTCATACATCACAAGCGATTCAAACTATATTTTATTTTACACTAATAACATACAAAATATACATGTTTCAAGCAGACAACCATAGTCCCTGTGCCCAAGAACACTAAGGTAACCTGCCTAAATGACTACCGACCCGTAGCACTCACATCTGGAGCCATGAAGCGCTTTGAAAGGCTGGTCATGGCCCACATCAACACCATCATGCCAGAAACCCTAGACCCACTGCAATTTGCATACCACCCAAACAGATCCACAGATGATGCAATCTCTATTGCACTCCACACTGCCCTTTTCCACCTGGACAAAAGGAACACCTGTGTGAGAATGCTATTCATTGACTACAGCTCAGCGTTCAACACCATAGTGTTCTCAAAGCTCAAAAATAAGGACCCTGGGACTAAACACCTCCCTCTGCAGCTGGATCCTGGACTTGCGGACGGGCTGCCCCCAGGTGGTAAGGGTAGGTAACAACACATCCGCCACGCTGATCCTCAAAACGGGGGCCCCTCAGGGGTGCGTGCTCAGTCCCCTCCTGTACTCCCTGTTCACTCATGACTGCACGGCCAGGCACGACTCCAACAACATCATTAAGTTTTCCGATGACACAACAGTGGTAGACCTGATCACCGACAACGACGAGACAGCCAAAGGGAGGAGGTCAGAGACCTGGCCGTGTGGTGCCAGGACAACAACCTCTCCCTCAACATGGTCAAGACAAAGGAGATGATTGTGGACTACAGGAAAAAGAGGGCCGAGCATGCCCCCATTCTCATCGACGGGGCTGCAGTGGAGCAGGTTGAGAGCTGCTAGTTCCTTGCTGTCCACATCACCAGCAAACTAACAGTCGTGAAGAGAGCACGACAAAACCTATCCCCCTTCAGGAGACTGAAAAGATTTGGCATGGGTCCTCAGATCCTCAAAAGGTTCTACAGCTGCACCATCGAGAGCATCCTGACTGGTTGCATCACTGCCTGGTATGGCAACTGCTCGGCCTCCGACCACAAGGCGCTACAGAGGGTAATGTGAACGGCCTAGTACATCACTGGGGCCAAGCTTCCTGCCACCCAGGATCTCTATACCAGGCGGTGTCAGAGGAAGACCATAACATTTTTTTAAACTCCAGCCGCCCTAGTCATAGACTGTCCTCTCTGCTACCACACGTCAAGCGGTACCGGAGCGTCAAGTCTAGGTCCAAGAGGCTTCTAAACAGTTTCTACCCCAAGCCATAAGACACCTAATCAAATGGCTACCCAGACTATTTGCATTGCGCCACCCCCTCTTTTACACCACTGCTACTCTCTGTTGTTATCATCTATGCATAGTCACTTTAATAACTCTACCAACATGTACATATTACCTCAACTAACCGGTGCCACCGGACATTGAATTTGTACCGGTACCCCCCTGTATATACTCCGCTATTGTTATTTTACTGCTGCTCTTTAATTACTTGTTACTTTTATTTCTTATTCTTATCCATATTTTTTTTTAACTGCATTGTTGGTTAGGGGCTCGTAAGTAAGCATTTCACTGTAAGGTGAAGCTTCCTGCCATCCAGGACCTCTATACCTGTTGTATTCAGCACATTTGATTTGATTTTGATTTGATTTGTTTGTCTTTTCAGGAACTACTCCAGTTTGGACCTGAACAAAGATAGAGGAACAGATGGATAAAACAAACTTCAACTTGACTTGCGTGACAATCTCGAATAGCCCTATCAGTGACTTCTTGATGGGCATCTACATCCTGGCCTTTATCCTGGGCTTGGCCTTTAACCTATTGACCCTTGGCCCCATCGTCCAGCAGGTCCGCAGCCAGAACGCCCTGGGGGTATTCCTGCTCAACCTGTCCCTGTCTGACCTACTCTATATCTTTACCATGCCTCTCTGGATCAACTACTACCACCGGGACCACCACTGGAGCCTGGGCAGCCTCTCCTGCAGCGTGGCCGGCTTCTTCTACTACTCCAACATGTACCTTAGCATCTACCTGCTGTGCTGCATCTCTGTGGACCGCTGCCTGGCCGTCACCTACCCCCTAAGGACCAAAGCCTTTCGCAACGTGCGCTACGCCTGGGTGCTTTGTCTGGTCGTGTGCGTGACTGTCATGTCCGGACACGGCCTGGTGCTGTTCAAAGACAACCTGCAGGACGCCCACGACGACGCGCAGGACCGCTGCTACGAGACCTACCCCATGCCGCAGCCCGTGGCCCTGTTCAACCTGCTGCGGGTGGGCATCGGCTTCCTGCTGCCCCTGCTGGTGCTGGGGCTCTGTTACTGGAGGATCCTGGGCCAGGTGAAGCAGAGCGAGGGGCTGGGGGAGCAGGCTAAGAGGAAGGTACGGCTGCTGTCCTTCGGGGTGATCGGGATTTTCTCTGTGTGCTTCGCCCCCTACCACCTCCTCCTGCTGACCCGCTCCCTGGCCTACTACTACTACCACATGGACGAAAAGATGTACTGTCAGTTTGAGCAGAAAATGCACTTCCCTTTCTCGTTTACGCTGGCCCTGTCCAGCCTGAACAGTGTGGTGGACCCAGTGCTGTATGTGCTGGTCAGTAACGGGGTGAGGGAGGACATGAGACTGTGCTTCTGTGGGAACAAACAGGGTCAGAGGGAGAGAGAGAGTCCCCTCTCCACTGAACCATGGAACACACATATTACAAGTCTGATCTGATTACATACTGTGTGTGTTTGTGTAGAGGGTTGGGCAGGTTACTTTCTAAATGTAATCAATTACAGTTACTAGTTGCCTGTCCAAAATTGTAATCAGTATCAGTTTGGATTACCCAAACTCACTTTCAGTTACTTTTGGATTGCCTTCCCTTTAAGAGGCATTAGAAGAAGACAAAAAAGATCCATCCAATGCATTTGGTGTGTCATCATAGTGGTCTCTGACTCGCTCAGGTGGAACAAACGGATGCTTTTTCCAATGCTGAATTGAATGTCACTGAGAAAACAGAATGCTGTCATAAGGTGTCTGAATTTAAAAGTAATCTAAGTAATCATGTTTTTCAAGGGTATCGGTAATCTGATTACTATATCTTTGCTGGTAACGTAACTGAATACAGTTACAGTTTGTTGTATTTATGCCCTTCATCTATTGCAGTAAATCCCTTCCGTGCACATTGTAAATTGGACGGCATGTTTGTTCTGTGTGACTTCAATAACATGTTCTTTCATATCAACCCACTTTCATGGACAATCAGTCAATCAGGTTGTCTTTAAAATGTTCAAAGAAAAGCCTTTGTGAAGTTCTTCTAACATTCTGCTTGGTGATGAGGATGGGTATTGTGTTCTTTAATTGGAGCTTTCTATTAATGCCTGTCCTCATTGGTATGGAAAATCCTTTCAAAAGCTGTCTGTTCTGGCTTTATGTTGCAGGATTGCTCCGCTTGAAGGGCCCTTGAATCTCTTCAGGCCTGCCACAGGTTTGTATTGATATGTGCTTGGTTTACAAATGAACCTTCTTGTTCTAATTTGCCTGTTTGTGGACTGACATAAATCAGAAGAACATTTGTCAATTTCATATACTGTATATCCAAAACTAAAAACGATGTAATATACAATACGGGTGTTGAAATCACAGAAAATACAGTACTGGACATTGAAGACATGTTGTACAAATGTTCACCCAATAAACATAAAAGGAAGCTACCCAAATGTGTATATTTGTTCTTACGTTTCCATGTACAATTCCATTATCGGACAAATCAGTTCCCCTCTCAGTCCATCAAGGTAAAATATAAAAATAAGAGAACAAAAATCCAGCGCTGGAAAAAAATGAACTTCCTCATCAATTTAGACACTTAGTCAGTACAGCTCTTTAACAAATGTTTGAACATGAGAGATCACTGTAGACCCTTGCTTTAATTAAGTAGTGTGATGCTGATTTATGTCGGTTGGCGCCCCCCCTCGGGTTGTGCCGTGGCGGAGATCTTTGTGGGCTATACTCGGCCTTGTCTCAGGATGGTAAGTTGGTGGTTGAAGATATCCCTCTAGTGGTGTGGGGGCTGTGCTTTGGCAAGTGGGTGGGGCTATATGCTGCCTGTTTGGCCCTGTCCTGGGGTATCGTCGGATGGGGCCACAGTGTCTCCCGACCCGTAATGTCTCAGCAGCCAGTATTTATACTGCAGTAGTTTTTGTGTCGGGTGGCTAGGATCAGTCTGTTATATTTGGAGTATTTCTCCTGTCTTATCCGGTGTCCTGTGTGAATGTAAGTATGCTGTCTCTAATTCTCTCTCTCTTTCTCTCTTTCTTTCTCTCTCTCGGAGGACCTAAGCCCTAGGACCATGCCTCAGGACTACCTGGCCTGATGACTCCTTGCTGTCCCCAGTTCACCTGGCTGTGCTGCTGCTCCATTTTCAACTGTTCTGCCTGCAGCTATGGAACCCTGACCTGTTCACCGGACGTGCTACCTGTCCCAGACCTGCTGTTTTCAACTCTCTAGTGACAGCAGGAGCGGTAGAGATACTCTGAATGATCCGCTATGAAAAGCCAACTGACATTTACTCCTGAGGTACTGACCTGTTGCACCCTCGACAATCACTGTGATTATTATTATTTGACCCTGCTGGTCATCTATGAACATTTGAACATCTTGGCCATGTTCTGTTGTAATCTCCACCCGGCACAGCCAGAAAAGGACTGGCCACCCCTCATAGCCTGGTTCCTCTCTAGGTTTCTTCCTAGGTTCTGGCCTTTCTAGGGAGTTTTTCCTAGCCACCGTGCTTCTACACCTGCATTGCTTGCTGTTTGGGGTTTTAGGCTGGGTTTCTGTACAGCACTTTGTGACATCAGCTGATGTAAGAAGGGTTTTATAAATACATTTGATTGATTGATGCAGCTGTGGGGATGGGACTTACTGTAGTCCCTCTGTTCCCGGGTGGGGGTTGGGGTATTTGTGGGGCTCATAGTTCCTATCCTATTGATGGTCCCTTTGATCCTTACATTCTGGATAAGAGCTCTCTGGTGCTGATGAGGAAAGCCTAACAGAAGACTCGGGAGACGATATGGCTCACAGAGGGCACGGCTCCGATCCAGCCTCGCTGACAGCTAACATAACGTAAAATGAGCCGTAATTAAAACAGCCACATTGTCCATAATCAGTAGACGGTAACACAGACCGCCCCACATGCCATAATTATAACGGCCAGCAATGTTTTGTCTCTGTTGCTGCAGTTACAGAGAGGGATGGACAATTATCCACGGCTTTCGAAACCGTTTATTTGAACATCCCTCCCAAACAAGGTCATATCAGTGCTGCTTGATTATCTGGAAGAAAACGGTCATAAGCCAATATCAGTAGGTCTCATGGAGCAAATCCAATAACCAGCGGTGAGAAGGAAAGTTTGTAATGAAATAATTTACTACAATCCAATATAACGGTGTTTGCATGAATGAAAATGAGATGTAGTGACAGTGCCGATCAGATGATAAGAGCTGAGAAGAGAAGAGTTTTAGCTAAATCTGACAGGAACGGCCAGGTTCCAGACAGAGTCCAGACTCAAATGATTTTGGAACACAATCGGCCGCCACATTCTTTGTCACCAAAAGGAGGGTTCAATAATCGCTTCTCGGTGGCAAGCATTTCTGTGACCTTCCTTAGCGCTGACAGTGGAGAGAGTTTTAAAGAGAGACAGCATTCAAATGGCAGGTTATCTTGCTATGTGTGGATTGGTGTTTAATGATTCACATGATAGCATGCTGCTTGTCAATAAAGCTCCCACTGTGCCCGTCGATACGGTAGCAGGCTGAGTGGTTGGCATTTTACTGGTGGGAACAGTGGGCTACGACGTGAATGCTTGCTCTGATTCTGAGCTGCTCACGGGGACCAAACTCTTGAAATGAGACGCGCTGAAAAGCACAGATTTATCTGTCATATTGAATTGGTTTCATGAGGGCTGGGAACAGCCTGTTTACAGAAGGAAGCCCCCTTCTCTTAGAGATAACGATAAGGTAGTTTCACAGAGCAAAAAAATAGTAATTTCCATTGTAATTTCCTCTCTTTACCTCACTGAATGACTTTTGGTCTGTCTCAGTGCCAGAGCCTTGTTGAACATGATGCCAAGGAAAGATATGCAGACAGTGTTATTTTTGGAGACTGAACATTCTTCAGAAATACAACTAATTCAAGATAGTAAACGAGGTCCTATTTCTCAAAAGGCCATTGGAGTGGTCCGGTTTCTGCTTGCTCGGTTTGTTAAAGCTGCGTCCGGGAAACTACTATTATGTATGTATGAATTATGTATGTTGCATTAGTGAGTTTTGTTTTCAAACACAAAATGTAATTCTAGGATCTTTATAAAGACAGCGCCTCATTGAAAACCAATTTCCTCTGTCTAAGGGTCCTTGATAGATCTCATCAAATTATGGAAGAGTATTAGATTACCTAAACCCTTATTTCCATGTGTACCATTTGTGAAAGCAATGTGCTAAATTATGCATGAACTGTAGCAATATAATGTTATTTTATAATCAATTACTGCAGCTCTCTAGCACTCAAGCAGAAATGGCCTAGATGTATGGAGTTTTCAACCTGTGATAGATGTAAAATGATGCTAACAAATGAGTATGTGACTTTAACCCTTTCTGGGTTACCCAGAAGTAAAAATGATCTTGCGAAAGTTTGTAATTTACTGTTTCACTTCTGGGGGGAAACTCCATTAACAATTGTGATTACCTTTGTGCAAATGGAGGAAGTGAAGTCTTCTCCCTAGCAAATGGAAACTCTAGGCCAAACCCCTCCCTTCTGCTAATTTAACCTGTGTTTATCATGGCAAAAAAGGAATTTTTACGATATAGCCAATTTTGACTTTGGGCAGACCGTACCACCTAATTGTGATTAGTCCAAATAATCAATGATGAAAACCCAAAACCAGGAGCTACTGCTTGTAATCACATCATTCTATGTGAGCCTTGAAAGATTCTCGCCATTTCATCTGTCCACGAGAGACTAAGGCAGCTGAAGCTTGTATATGATAATGCTACATAAAATGGCTGTATGTATAGAAAACACTTGACCAATGAGCAGTTTGAAAAACACTATCAAGGGCTAGGCACTGTGGAACAAACAGTTATGATAATCTCCCTGATATGCATGTTTTGTGTGTGTGTGTGTGCGCGCCTGTATGCTTGAAGACACTCGCCCCCTTACGTATCCTCAAGTCTTCTCATATCAACTATGGCTTGCATACACACCTGTATACACACTGTTGATCATGTTCATCCGAGGTTCTCCGCAGCTCTCCTTGAAGCCTACACACTTGTCCCATTCACTTCACACAGATCTGTGTGAAATATTAGGGTTGCAAAATTTGTGGAACTTTCAATAAATAAATCCTCCTACCAGGATTGCTGGAAAAGCAGGGATGTTCCACAAATGTTTCAACCCTTGTAAAAACAATGACATCTTATTGCTGCACTACAGGAAGAAAGCACAGCAAGGCATTTGCTTTCAGCTACGAATGTGGAAAACGTTCCCTCACCCTGTGACTGAAGAACATCATGGTCTTACAGTGTGTGTTGGTACTATCAATGACAAGCTCCCTTAAACATTGATATATTGTACCCCACACGGATCCCGTGTGAGATACAACGAAGCACTAAGCTCTTAGAGGAGGAGAAAATAGAAAACAGAAATCACAAAAGATGAGTACTTCAGATCCAAGCTAAAAGCGAATCTATTGTCTCTCAGTGCCACATCTTCCATTACTGCTAAATGTGGTATGGAGCAGCTACTATGAACATACCAGTAACAACTGACAGATTCCCTGCCACACCACTCTCACAGTTGGTGTTCCAATGTGTGTTATAGTGAAAATTAGAAGTGTTTTTAACACGGGAGGAAATTGAAACGTTGGAGTATAGGTGTAAAGAAAAGGAGAATAAAGTAGGCCGATTTGAAAATGATATTTGTAGTTGGTGAAACTGCCATGTCTGTTTTCGATATTACAACAACAAAGTTTACTTCAAACATCGAACACTCTTTTGTCCCTTTTACCGCAATGCTGGATGCCCCCTTTTCATTTCATCAACAAAACAAAAACAATAACAAAGGCGCTGGGGTGAACAGTGGCGCTCTTTCACCTTATACAGATATCAACTTTAAGGGCTCTATTCAATCCGTGGCACTGAAGATCCGTTTTGTAACAGGGTTGACAATTAAAAGGCAATGTTCCCGTGGTCGCAGAGACTGCATTCACGGTAAACACTGCATATGTCGGCTCAATCGGAAATTACTTCTAAAATTTGAACACTGATGTTCCGCGATACTTTGGCGAAACACACACAAAGCTCTCTCTACAAGCAAAAACTCAATCAGGAAGTACCAGTGACGCGCCCAATTGGGAAGTGGTCCGATGAAGCGGATGATAAGCTACAGAACTGGAATATGTTCCGGGATTCATCTGATGGCATTGAGGAGTTTACCACATCAGTCACCGGCTTCACTACTAAGTGCATCGACAACGTCGTCCCCACAGTGACTGTACATACATATCCCAACCAGAAGCCATGGATTACAGGCTAAAGAATAGAGCTGCCGCTTTCAAGGACGCTACAAGAAATCCCACTACGACCTCCGATGAGCCATTAAACAGACAACGCGTCAATACCGGACTAAGATCGAAATCTACTACGCCGGCACTGATGCTCGTCGGATGTGGCAGGACTTGCAACTGCCACGGATTGCGACGGGAAACCCAGCCATGAGCAGGAGTGGAGTGTAATGGATAACAGTATGTAAACATTATTAAAGTGACTAGTGGTCCGTTATTAAAGTGGCCAGTGATTTCATGTCTATGTACATAGGGAAGCGGCCTCTAAGGTGCAGGGTTGAGTAGCCGGGCGGTAGTCGGCTAGTGATGGCTATTTAACAGTCTGATGGCCTTGAGATAGAAACTGTTTTTCAGTCTCTCGGTCCCAGCTTTGATGCACCTGTACTGACCTCACTTTCTGGATGATAGCGGGGTGAAAAGGCCGTGGCTCGGGTGGTTGATGTCCTTGATGATCTTTTTGGCCTTCCTGTGACATTGGGTGCTGTAAGTGTCCTGGAGGGCAGTGGTCCCCTGGTGATGCGTTGGGCAGACCGCACCACCCTCTGGAGAGACCTGCAGTTGCGGGCGGTGCAATTGCTGTACCAGGCGGTGATACAGCCCGACAGGATGCTCTCAATTGAGCATCTGTAAAAGTCTCTGAGGGTCTTAGGGGCCAAGCCAAATTTCTTCAGCCTCCTGAGGTTGAAGAGGCAGTGTTGCGCCTTCTTCACCACACTGTCTGTGTGGGTGGACTATTTCAGATCGTCAGTGATGTGTACGCCGAGGAACTTGAAGCTTTCCACCTTCTCCACTGCAGTCCCGTCAATGTGGATAGGGGCGTGCTCCCTCTGCTGTTTCCTGAAGTCCACAATCAGCTCCTTTGTTTTGTTGACGTTGGGTGAGAGGTTATTTTCCTGGCACCACACTCCTAGGGCCCTCACCTCCTCCCCGTAGGCTGTCTCGTCATTGTTGTTGATCAAGCCTAGTTGGAGGCGTGTGTGGCCATCCAGTCACGGGTGAATAGGGGTATAGGAGGAGACTGAGCACGCACCCTTGTGGGGCTCCTGTGTTGAGGATCAGTGAAGTGGAGGTGTTGTTTCCTACCTTGACCAACTCCGAATAACTTTTCTCCGCCGTCGGCGTACTGGAGCAGCCTCTTTGATAAGTTAAATTGCCCTGGGGGGTACGAACAAAGGATCCAATTCGGAAAGTCGTATTCCTAGTCGTAATGCTGGTGAGTTACCGCCTCTTTGATATCCAAAAGTTATTTGATGTAATAACACAAAAAACGTTCTGGGCTATAATGTAAGAAGTAACACACACAAAAAATGTAATACTGCAAAGTTGCTTAGGAGCTAGAAACAGAGCTGGCATGTCTGTCGGCGCCATCTTACCATCTTACCAAGCATCATGTCTGGAGGAAACCTGGCACCATCCCTACGGTGAAGCAAGGTGGTGGCAGCATTATGCTGCAGGGATGTTTTTCAGAGGCAGGGACTGGGAGACTAGTCAGGATCGAGGGAAAGATGAACGGAGCAAAGTACAGAGAGATCCTTGATAAAAACCTGCCCCAGAGCACGTTTTTTTGTGAGCAGGACCATACAGCACTGAATGAGAGCAAATATGACTTGGAAAGTTGTCTATTACTCAGCTACCAAAAAGACAAGCTTACATAAATTATAAATATTCCATAGTTGATGTTTCTACCTATTATATCTCTGTGTTTACAGGTCTATATTTCCAAGATGAATTAAGATATCCTAATGTTTGTTTGTGTATGAAGGGAAGACAACTGACTACTTGTATTTCACATTTTAGCAATATCAGAGCTTGTTTAATTGGGTTACATGATTTTATGTAGCCCACCCCTCTCCAACCACACGATATTCTGCACATTTTGAGTTTAGGTGGTACATCCAAATATCTATTAATTTAACCACTTTTGCATTAAAATGTGTTTTGTTGTACGTCGGTTAAGGGTATCTCAAAAACTAAAGCTCATTTTGAGGGTTGGCCACTCGCCTAATATTCTCGTACTTCTCTTTCTATTAAAAAAAAAAGTTAAATGACAGCTCAATGTGAGACCATTTAGAATTTGCGATTAATCACAGCAAATCCTGCGGTTAACTTGATTAGATAGCCCTAATTGCAATGCATGTCCGTGTTATAAAGGTCATGTGACTCAGTCCCTCCCTACATGCCACACATGCACGCACACACACAGGGAGAAGGGACTTATCTGGGGAGCTGGCGCCAGCGGGAGAGAGCTCTGTCCCTAGGGTTCATCCATAGACTATACACTTATCTTCATAAGGCCATTAGCTGAAACTGCTGCTGTTGTGTTGAGCCCTGCTGCTCCTGGGAAAGACAAGCTATATCCAGGCTTTCTAATCCCATTACTGTAATGGTTGCCAGATAGGATAAATGAAATAAATTAGCATGCACACACATTTAGCACCATGGCATTACAGGCCCATCTCACTCCTCTGCCCTTTGTTTAGAGCCACTTCCTGTGACACTTGTCACTGCTACTGTTCTAAATAGCTACATCATGTTGCTATTGGTGGATGTGCATATTTAATTGTTTGTCTGTGTGTATGTGAAAACCTGACGAATGAAATAGACAAAAAAAGAACAGAGTTTTTTTTCTTCACATGTATGATTTCACAGTCTTTTTAATTAGCGAACAAACAGGATGAGGGGCGTGCGTCATGCAGACATTATTTTCGGAGGATGGAGGAGGCGGTAAGTTGGAGCATTTTGCATTTTTTAAACACCTGAAACAGCTTCTTCCTGCAATCTAGAGCCATAATCGTTATGCCTAATTCTATTTAAAAAATATATTCTTCTGCACAGGTTATTTCAGCATACCTCTTTACCCGTTCAATTGTCATTTCAATGAGGGTGTCATTTTGACTGTTGTAAATCCCACATCTCAATATACTGCACTAACATGCCTAGGATATTACATCCAAATTACAACACAGTACATGGGATCATGACATACATCATAAATACAGGCACATATCATGGCATCGTAATTAATACACAAATAATCTGATATTATCATAAATTGTCAGATCACATTTAAACTAAGTATGTTCCTGACCGGTGGTTATTTTTTTTAAAAGAAACTAAATATGCTTTTTCTGCATCTCTGCAACAACAAAAAATAATCAGGGTAAAAGAGGAATGTGAATGTTGTTCAGTACATTTAGCATTTGCTTGCTTTTCTTTAGTCAAACAACCTTGCCAGCAGGCATGCCAGCTAAGATAGTTAGACAAGCTACTCCAACTTGATTGATAGCCTGAAATAGCTTGGTAGCTGGTTATGAGATTGAGAACATAGCTAGCTGGCAAAAAAATGATAGGTGGCTAGTAATACAGAGAAACAAACAAAAAAAAATCTTTATATATTTATCAAGAAGGAATCAATAGTCTACGTGGCTTGATCAAATTCATGTACTAACATACCTCCTGCAAGTCCTGGTCATCACCGGCCAATCAAATCAACTGCTGTGTGTGTCACTCGACACTCTCTCTCCTCCTCTACTGACGATACTGTCTGCATGCACTAGAGCCCTCAAACTCACCTCTGGACTTTGAAGCCAGTTCAATTGTATTTCAAAGAAATTTGTCCCCCTCTAATCAGGGACTGATTTAGACCTGGGACACCAGGTGGGTGCAATTAATGATCAGGTAGAACAGAAACCCAGCATGCTCCGGAACTCGTAGGGTAAGAGTTGAATACCACTGTACTAGAGTACAGTATTTACCGTCCTGCCGAGCCTATCTTTACTCTGTGGTGTACCGGTACCCCCCTGTGTATAGTCTCACTAATGTTATTTTACTGCTGCTCTTTAATTACTTGTTACTTTAGTTTCTTATTCTTACTCTTTTTTTTAACTGCATTGTTGGTTAGGGGCTCGTAAGTAAGCATTTCACTGTTGTATTCGGCACATGTGACTAATACAATTTGATTTAACCCTGGAAGGAACCATTTACTAGGTAGAATGGGGGAGGGGGGGGGGGTGTACTGTTTGCCTGGTCCAGTCATTGTGCCCTCTCTGCGAAATACGGCTGACAGATTCTTTTTTATAAATAATTATGAGAAAATGTGGGGTTAAACATTTTGTTCAGTAATTCATTTAACATCTGAAAAATAAATCAACAGGAAAAATCTGCCCTTGTGCCCCCTATGTGCATGATGCCTCTGAACCTCATACAGGAAACCAAGGTGATGCCAACAATGAGGCAGGGTAGAACAGGTGGCTCTTCAGAGAAGGAACAGAAACACTGTGTGTGTAACAGGGATGTGTGAAACTGCAGGCATGCATTCGCTGCAAGTAATTGTTTCGGATGTGTGTACAGTATGTGTGACACGGTGTATTACTCAAAACCTACATGATCTATTTGTTTAAAGGAGGTTCATTCAAAACCCCTGTGCCTTTTCCATTATATTTGATTTTGAAGATTGAAAAAAAAAAAAAAAACATTTTGCTCACACTTAACAGCGGCAGTCTGTTTTTAAAGTCAGTTTGATATCTGGTCGTACACAAACATCCATACAGATCACAATTAAAGCCATTCAAACCCAGTGTTCTTGTTGGACTTTGACACAGTGGGTGGTGTGCTAGAGTGAGTCAGTGACAGCGTGCTCAGAGGCCTTGTGAATGTTAGCTACATGAACCCCAGCGAACTAGACAGACATGGACACCGGTGCCCAGCCCTGTTAGAAACACACGCTTCATCCTCTGATACAGCCACTGAAACCACAGCTAGGAAGCTCACTTTCACTCAGTGTAACCATCGCTATAAATTATATTGTCAAAAGATGACAACAGAGTTATGATTTTGGCTTGAAACCCCACTTGTTATCACGACACACTGGGAAATCAGATGGCAGGAGCTTTGTGCAACACCAGTTTTTTTGGGGAGGAGAAATTCACTTTGAAAACAACTAACAGAGATCCTCCTCCTCACTGGGTGGGCCACCAATTCACAGACACCAACAGAAAGGGCCTCTGGGAATGAATCCATTTGATTAGGCTCAAAGTCAGTGTCTCTGGGTTCAGCAAGTGGCATAACAATGGGTTAAAAAGTGTATGTTGTGTTCTAGTTGCGCTACTCAGCAACAGATAAGAAACTAATCCAATTGTGAGGTACATTTGGCAGACTGGGTGCTGTTCCTGGGCTGTCAGTCAACATGGCAGCCATAATATCACAGTGGGTGACTGCACAGATAGCGCTTTGCTTCGGATTAATTGAGTTCCAGGGAGCTGATTGGGTTTGAGACTGCAGGGATTAACACCTGTTCAAAGATACTCCAACACACCTAACTAGCA
The DNA here is from genome assembly GCF_002910315.2 of Salvelinus sp. IW2-2015. Classification (NCBI taxonomy): domain Eukaryota; kingdom Metazoa; phylum Chordata; class Actinopteri; order Salmoniformes; family Salmonidae; genus Salvelinus; species Salvelinus sp. IW2-2015. Next base: position 88,894 of record NW_019943233.1, on the reverse strand, counting down.
CTGGGCTGGGGAATCGCTCCATGGCCCAGGCAGAGAAAGACAAGATGGGGGGGAGCTAGGGAAAGGGGGACAGAGAGAAAAGGAGAGAGAGAGGAATCAAAATAAAAGTAAAGCTACATGCATTGAAATACATTGGAAAAAGGAATCAAGAGAGAGTAAGAAGAGGGAGAGAAAGTAAGAAACGTCATAATCAGGCGAAGGCAGAGTAGAACGAGGGAACAACGGAAAAGAGTGAGCTATCCTTGCGGACTGTTTGTGCCCTGTTGCTCTCCTCTGTTTCGTGTGTGTAATCCATTTGGAGAGTGAGGAGTTCAGAGCAGGGTCATCACCCCCCTCTGCCACTTTCCAGACCTGCATCCCAGCCCAAGGTCCCAACAGTGTTTACACGCTCTGCCTCACAGAAGATGTGGGACCTGCTCATCGTCCTTGGCAGCAGGGCTGCTGTAGTGACACCCAAGGCAAATAGAATGAACGATCCAGAGGGCTGACGGTCTCCAGAGAAGTCTGATCCCCCTGTCCCACTGTCTCTCTGCCTCTCCTCATTCTCCCCCTCCTCCCTGCTCCTACGTCGTCTCTAACTGCGTGTATGAGATATATGTAATGGCTGTTGCTATGGCATATCACCTTTTGACCCCTACCTATAAACCATGCTGTGGTTCCTGATGTTCTCAGAGGGTGCTGTCGGACTCTCGACCGGTGGCCCCCGGGGTCTCCTTGCCGGGGGCGGGGACCTCAGAGAGCAGGCTGAGGCAGGTGGCCGGGTTCCGGGAGGTGCAGCGGGAGAGGAGCTGGCCCCCTGGGGGCCCCTGGCGGCGGCAAGGGCACAGGTAGCCCTTGAGGTGCAGCCATATCTTGCTGTGCAGGGAGGCGTAGATGAAGGGGTTGTAGCAGGCGGAGCTCATGGCCACCAGGTGGCAGCACACTTGCAGCACGTTGACATAGCGCTTGTCCACGATGTGGTAGTCTGGGTCCAGGTCCAGCAGCAGGTTCAGCACCTGCAGGGAGGGAGGAGGAATACACATGCTCAGGGGTCACATACATTAGGATTACATTGGGATTACATTGGGATTACATTGGGATTACATTAGGATTACATTAGGATTATGTACAGCCTAGGTGATGTAACTGCCCCTAAAATGCTTTTTCAGCATATTTTCTCAAAGACATCAGCTCAATTATATAAAAATGTCAGCAATGTCAGGAAAGTTGATGGGCTATCAGGAAAGTGCATTGTGCCTGTGTGTGTGCGCGCGCGCATCGGTGCATGCGTGTGTTCTCACCTGCAGGGGCAGCCAGCAGAGGGCAAAGGCAAGCACAGACGCCACCAGGAGAGAGAAGGTTTTCCTCCTCCTCTGGCTCCAGCGCTGCTGGCAGTGTGAGGGCTCTCCGGGCAGCGTGTGGCGTCTCAGGTGCACTGTGATGGCACAGTAGGACACGCTGACTGACAGCAGAGGGATCATGTAGGAGGCTACCAGGATACAGCAGGAGTAGAGCAGCCTGAGCTGGCCAGAGCTCGGCCAGAACTCCTCACACACCACCAGCTCCACCCCGCGGGGCCTCAGGTCCAGGTAGCGCGTGTGGAGGGAGGGAGGGGCAGCCAAGGCCAGAGACAACCCCCACACCCCCAGAGCCACCGCGCCGCAGCCCCCGACAGAGATCCTCCTCCTCACTGGGTGGGCCACCACCACGTAGCGGTCCACGGCGATGGCCGTGAGGGACAGTACCGAGGCGAAGACAGTGGCGGCCTGCAGCAGCGGCACCAGGTGGCAAAGAGGGCGTCCGAAGGCCCAGCCGCGGCTGTCGAAGGCGTACGAGGCGGTCAGAGGGACGCAGGTCAGACACATCAGCAGGTCGCCGGCCGCCAGGTTACCGATGAAGAAGTTGGTGGCGTTGTGGAGCTTCTTATCGGCCAGGATACAGGCCAGCAGGATGGAGTTGCCTATGCCGGCCACAGCCACCAGGAGGCAGTAGAGGGGCAGGAAGAGGGGCTTGAAGCGCAGCAGCAGTTGCATGCCAGAGAACATGTCCAGGGGGTTGTTGCTGTGGTTCAAGGAGGGGCCTCCAGTAGTGTTGGCCCCAGTCAGGACCTCCAGGATGGGATCCATCTCAGTGCACTGCTCCCCTACGACACAACATAGACAGTCACTAAATTGTGGCAGTTAAGGAAGACTGGGGGAAGCATCAGCACTTACAGCATGATATAGCAAAGAAAAGGGTTGAACCAATATCTAAGTTCACTTAGATTCTGAGTTCAACCTGTTCATAACCATGACCCTCAGCAGCCCTTTCTGCTTTAGCTGCTAACTTAATGTGTACCAAAGATTATTGATATACTGACAAGATATACATGTCTCTCCGCCCCTAACAATGGGAGTCGTTGTCCACAAAGCGGCACGGTGGGCTGTCTAGCTCCTGCCTATCCTTTCTTTGATTGGTGGATGCATACCATTACTGTAATCCTTTTTTGAATACTCAATCAGGGTTGTTGACATCAACCGCCTGTATTCAATGGAGAGCGATGCTATGCTGCTAGCCTCATTTCATGAATATGCAAAGCCATCTCAAGACAACAGATAAAAAGTTGTTTTCTCAAAGTTTCCCAGGATGTCACGTGTCCTACTTATATTAGTACACTCGTAACAACTTAAGCATTACGAAACTTCCATTCAATCAAATTAACCTCACGTAGCAAAAATAAGCCATTCATTTTTTTGTTGACCAAATTCGAAACACTCTCATTGTCCTCCATACAGAAACTCCTTGCTTGGTGGACGAAACAACGAAAAAGCGCCACCTGCTGGTGAGATACCGATTTTCCACCTAGTTGGGCATCGCTCTTCCTTTTCCTATATGTATGTACTAACCTGAATGTCATTTCATTTTTTGGGAGGCGGGATGTGGGCGTCTGTGTAAACGTCATGTTTTTCCTGTCCAGTCTCTTTAATACTGTGACCGCCCACGTTACTGGCTGCACTCACTTTACCCACTTGGTCTAAGCGCCAGCGCCTCGGATATGCACCCCCTGTAATAATGTTTCAACGGACTTGATAGAGTTCTTCCAGCCACTTATTTCTGATCCTCGACGAGAGCTGAAAACCCTCTGATTGCAAAACGGAGGAGCTCTACAGCTCATCCAAAACTCAACCGTGTCACGTCTGCACTGACGCGTACTGTGGGATTAATCAGATGGTTTTATTGATTTAAATGTGTTTTTTCCCCCCCTTCTAGTTAATGTGGGAGACTATCATGATTTCTTCGATTAGGAACGGAGATTATTAGTGACCCCCAATCATAGCCTACTATTTGAAAAATTATATTATGATTGCCCATAATCAAATATGATTAAGGCAAGAAATACAGAGGTGGGTAGACTGATATACAGATAAAAATAGATCAAGTTTTTTTTCCCGGTCACTCTGAACGTGGTAAATCAACAGGTGGTGAGGAAGAAGGAGGGATTGAATATGTAGCTTAAGTCATGCTGTGACATAACAAACAACAGTAGATAATGCAATGCGTTTGTGAATGGTGTCTTCATGCCGTAATGTCTAGTGCCTACAGTACATTTGAGTGAGTCTTCAGGTCTTTCTAGGCTGCATATGTGATGTACTCGTCCAAGCAGAGCGAGACACTGAGATGAAAGACAGTCCTATACTCTGAGTGGTATTGCAGTCTAGTTTTGGATGGTTATTTCAACAGTGAAATGACCAGGCTCCTTATTTACTTTGAAGTGAGCCTAAAATCTATGGCAAACAGAGATAACAGTCAAATTGCTCCTGAAACATGTTAATCTGTTGCCCTGCTATCTGATCTTGCACACTGGTGGATCAGGCAGATGACAAAAACGCACAAGAAAAAAACTGGCTAATGCAAAATTAATAATTCCCATAACATTTTTACACGTTCCTTTAAAAAAAAATCTGTGATTGAACAAATGACATATCATTACAAATGATAATATTTGGTAGCATTTGTACCATTAACAATTTTATGAAATCATCCCTCCAACTCGTCAAACCAGCCATACATACTGTAGTTTTAGTACTATTTTGGGGGGCTAAGTAAGCCTTTCAAAATAGAATATTAAGTGTTCACATTTTCTGTATTCCACAATAAAGCAAGCAACATTGATTTAAGCTGTAATTATGTGTATTGTGCGTTTTTGTATGCATCATGTGTGTGCATTGTGTGTAGTGTGCATGGCACGTGCAAGGCGTGTGTGTAAGATAAGAGAGAGGAGCCTACTTGTACAGTGCCTTGCTTTTCCTCAGAGGCAGTACGCGTCTCTCCGCTCTGTCACGTCGCTTCACTTCTGTGACTGTGTCTCTCTCTGTCTGTGTCTGTGTCTCTCTCTGTCTGTGTCTGTGTCTCTCTCTGTCTGTGTTGGCTGTCTCTTATACACATCTAGATGTGTATTCTCTCTCTCTCTCTCTCTCAGAGTCCAACCAGTGGTTGTGCTCCAGCAGACAGTCCGGGAATGAGGGGTAGCAGGCTGCCACGGACACTCATCTAGACACTTTTATTCACAGCATATATATAGGCAGGTGATTGAAAAGAGAGATTGGATGGTGTCCCAACACTATCCTCCCTTCTCCCTCTCCCCCTCCCTCTTTTTCTCCCTCTCTCCCTCACATGCTCCAGAGATGTCAATCACACACACTGCATGAATTTCTACATTATTTCCCTCCTATAACATGTTGTTAACCTCCTTCCATAAGTGCACAATGCAACGCATATAGTTCTCTCTCTTATGCAGTCAGGTACAAAATCCAAACCTGCATCAAATGATGTGCTAACAACAGATGGACAACCTGCAATTAAATGTCTATGTAGGCTATCCCTCCATCCCTTCCTGCCTCAAACGCACATGCACGCACGCATGCATGCACACACATACATCACAGGAGGTTGGTGGCACCTTAATCGGGGAGGACAGGCTCGTGGTAATGACTGGAGTAAAATCAACGGAATGGTATCAAATACATCAAACACATGGTTTCGATGCCATTCCATTTGCTCCGTTCCAGCCATTATTATGAGCCGTCCTCCCCTCAGCAGCCTCCTGTGACACACACTCAGAGTTGTTTTTTTCGGCGATTCAACGTAAGAGCTCAGACACACAAATAGCGTTTTCTGGCCGAGAGTACTTAGTTCGAAAATAACACTCAGAGGTGCTAAGTGGGCAACAATTTTACATGTAGAGTCGCATGAACATTTTCAGCAGACGTTTCCAGCGAGTGGTCCCTGAAACACAGCCCGAAGGACCGGCAGACGGATGCTAGATCCACATTTGGTGCGATGTGTGCGATCCTTAAGGCAACCAATTGGAATAGGATTGTGAGTTTGAGCAACTTTATATATTCAGCGGTAAAGGCATATTATTAATATTATGAAATTGGCATCCTAGCTATAGGGCTAGTTTCTTTCAATCACTTTGGCACATTTGTCAGGTGTAGCTGGTATATTTTCTCAACTCTAAGTACTAAACTTCAAATTTATAACACTTGTAATGGTCCCTATCTTATGTTCAGAACCTTTGATTATGCTTCGGGGTTTCACACATGGTTCACCCCTCAGTCATTCATGCAAAATCGAAGTTTTCCGTGAAATATCATGAGAACTTTTAGTTTAGTCACCAATACATCCGATGATGATAGGCTCACCATTTACCATTTAATCCAAAGGCAAAAAATAGAAGATACACATTTCAAAACTGTTATATTTTGAAGTCCTGGTTGGAAAGAATAGTAGATTGCATTATGATTTTCTATACTGTACTTAACTAAAACTTGAAATGCACAATTCTTGAAATATTTCGTATCCAATGGCAGGTTGTGAGCATGTAGAGAAATGTGTCAGTCTTACAGTTTCATTATCCTTACACATCCCACACATAGGACAAATCATCAGAAATAGGGTATTGTAAAGCAGTTTAGTTACTTAAAAAAATAGCAAGGTGTTGTATGCCATTTATACCCCATGCACCATTGTACAAGATCACCTTCTCTAAATGTCAGCTGAGACAGTATCGCTTGTCTCTCTGCTTGAAATTCATCCGCTTACATTGCATTAGGGTTGCAACATTCCAGCAACTTTCAATAAATTCTCTGGTTTTTCAGAAATCTTGGTTAGAGGATTCCCAGAATCAGAAGGCAATAAATAGGAAATCCAGAATCCTCCAACAAGGATTTATGGAAAACCAGGGAATTTATTGAACGTTCCCAGAATTTTGCAACCCTACCTTGTGTCAATTTAATTGATCAGCATAAAGTGTATTCAGAAGTGTAAGGACCAGAAATTGGAATGGGTTTAGCATATTTATTGAGGAAATATTAAGAATGTGAATAGACCAGACGAAGCCAAGGGCTGCAGATGAAGGATCCAAGGGAGTTGACTCGATAGGGCATATGTGTCAAACTCATTCCATGGAGCGCCGAGTGTCTGCGGGGTTTCGCTCATCCATTGTACTTGATTGATCAATTAAGGTCACTGATTAGTTAGGAACTCCCCCCACCTGGGTGTCTAGGTCTTAATTGGACACAAATCGAAAGGCAATAACAAAAAATCAGCATACACTCAGTCCTCCGTGGAATGAGGTTGATACCCCTGCTGCTTGGAGTCTCAGGTAGACATCACCGTCAGGCTGTTGTGCCCCCCAGAAGATCCTTGAAGGAACCTACGTAAAAGGAGAATGACATGCGCAAAGGAGGGATGCATCACAAAACAGAGAGGAGGAATAACTCTTTGATTGGGTTTAAATAGGGTGGTAATGGTGATTAAGAACAGGTGTGAATGCTGAGTAGCAGTTAGTAGCAGCTAGAGCTTGTTTGAGGAGCTAAGTTCAGGGCAACTAGTTAAGTGTTGTAAACAATAGGAGGCTGATTGGCAATGGTTAGCAGCTGGTGCTTGTTGAGTTGCTAAGGAGGTGCGTTCAAGCAACTAGGTAAGGGTTGCATTGAAATCTGGTTCTCACTCCTGAATTTTTGTTAAAGGAAAATTCCACCTAAACTATATTTTGGTATTTGTTTCCTTGGTCCATTGTTGACATCAGTGGTGTAAAAATACTTGAAAGTACTACTTAAGTTTTGGGGTATCTGTACTTTGCTATTTATATTTGACAACTTTTGCTTTACTACATTCCTAAAGAAAATAATGTACTTTTACTCTGTACATTTTTCCTGACATGCAAAAGTACTCATTACATTTTGAGTGCTTCGCAGGGCAGGACAGGGAAATGGTCTAATTCACACACTTATCAAGATAACATCCCTGGTCTGACTCACTAAACACATGCTTAGTTTGTACATTTTGTTTGAGTGTTGGAGTGTGCCCCTGGCTATCAGTACATTTAAAAAAAAAAATGGTGAGGATTTTGAAATGACTTATACTTTTACTTTTTATATACTTAAGTATTTTAGAAATTACATTTACTTTTGATACTTAAGTATATTTACAACCAAATACTTTTACTGTAGTAGTATTTTACTGGGTGACTTTCACTTTTACTTGAGTCATTTTCTATTAAGGTATCTTTACTTTTACTCAAGTATGACAATTGGGTACTTTTTCCACCACTGATTGACATAGTCACAAAATGTTTTTTTTGTCACTTTCAAAGTACATAAATAGCAGTATGATGCATTTTTCATTGTACGATGCAAAACGCAGTCTCATATGATCATACGACGCAAAATACGTCATACAGGGATCATTTCTGTATTTTGAAAGTTACATGTCTTGAAAACTTAATTGCTGACAAGCAAAATATTTTGGGGCAATATCAACAATGGACTAATGAAACAAATACCAAAAGACAGTTTCTGGGTGGAGTTTTCCCTTTAACACCATTCATTGAAATTCAGATGATGAGTGGCAAGAAAAAGTATAAGAGTCCTTTGAAATATCTGGATTTCTGCATAAATTTGTCATCAAATTTGATCTGCTCTTCATCTAAGTCACAACAATAGACAAACATAGTGTGCATAAACGAAATACACAGAAATTATTGTATTTTTCATCATTTTGTCACGCCCTGACTTTAGTTATATTTGTTTTCTGCCTTTGTGTCGTTACCAGACAGGACTGTTTTGTTGCATTCTCTTTGTTATTTTGTTTAGTGTTCTGTTTTTTAAAATAAATTAACATGAACACTTATCATATCACTTATCACTTATCACTCATGAACACTTTGGTCCGATGATTCCTCTTCCTCAGACGACGAATATCGTTACAGAACTACCCACCACCAAAAGAGGACCAAGCAGCGTGGTTACCGGGAGAGTTGGACATGGGAGGAAATCCTGGACGGCAAGGGACCCTGGGCACAGACGGGAGAGTATCGCCGTCCTAAAGAGGAGCTGGAGGCAGTAAAAGCGGAGCGGCGACACTAACGAGGAGTTGGCTCGAGGAGGCGTGCACAAGAGGCAGCCCAGATTTTTTTTTGGGGGGGGGGGGGGCACACGGGATATTGGCCGGAGTCCGGTCATAGACCTGAGCCAACTCCTTGTGACTGCCCGGGGGAGAGAGTGACCGGGCAGCACCGTGTTTATGCGGTGACGTGCACGGTGTCCCAGTGCTCACTCATAGCCCGGTGCGCTACATCGCAGCTCCTCGCATCGGCCGGCTAGAGTGGGCATCGAGCCAGGAGGGATGGTGCCAGCTCAGCGCATCTGGCCCTCAGTGTGTTCCTCAGCCCGGGTTATCCTGCGCCAGCCCTACGCACGGTGTCCCCGGGTACAGGGGTATCCAGCCAGGACGAGTTGTGCTAGCTCTGCGCTCGAGACCGTCAGTGCGCCTCCACGGCCCAGTGTATCCGGTGCCTCGGCTAAGGAAGAGGCCTCCTGAATGTCTCCCCAGCCTGGTGAGTCCTGTGCCTGTGCTAAGCCCTAACCCTCCTGCATGTCTCCCCAGCCTGGTGAGTCCTGTGCCTGGTGAGTCCTGTGCCTGCTCCCAGAGCCAGGCCTCCTGTGTGTCTCTCCACTCCAGTGATGATCCATGGCAAGAAGCCTCTAGTGATGATCCATGGCCCGAAGCCTCCAGTGATGATCCATGGCAAGAAGCCTCCAGTGATGATCCATGGCAAGAAGCCTCCAGTGGTGATCCATGGCAAGAAGCCTCCGTGATGATCCATGGCATGAAGCCTCCAGTGGTGATCCATGGCACGAAGCCTCCAGTGATGATCCATGGCAAGAAGCCTCCAGTGATGATCCATGGCACGAAGCCTCCAGTGATGATCCATGTCACGAAGCCTCCAGTGATGATCCATGGCACGAAGCCTCCAGTGATGATCCATGGCACGAAGCCTCCTGTGTGCTCTTCCACTCCAGTGACGCCCTCCAGTCCGGAGCCTCCAGCGTCGATCTCCATCCGGAGCCTCCAGCGTTGATTTCCATCCGGAGCCGCCAGAGTCTCCCTCCTGTCCGGAGCCGCCAGAGTCTCCCTCCTGTCCGGAGCCGCCAGAGTCTCCCTCCTGTCCGGAGCCGCCAGAGTCGCCCTCCTGTCCGGAGCCGCCAGAGTCGCCCTCCTGTCCGGGGCCCGCTGCAAGGGTCCCCAGTCCGGGGTCGTCGCCAGAGCCGCCACCGCGGATAGATGCCCACCCAGACCCTCCCCTATATCTTTAGGTTTTGCGGCCGGAGTCCGCACCTTTGGGGGGGGTATTGTCACGCCCTGACTTTAGTTATATTTGTTTTCTGTCTTTGTGTCGTTACTAGACAGGACTGTTTCGTTTCGTTGCATTCTCTTTGTTATTTTGTTTAGTGTTCTGTTTTTTAAAATAAATTAACATGAACACTTACCACGCCGCGCTTTGGTCCGATGATTCCTCTTCCTCAGACGATGATTATCGTTACACATTTAAACATCATTTAAACTTTCATAGTGTAGTTTTTGAAAAGTATGTGAACCCTTAGGCTAATCACTTCTCCAAAAGCTAATTGGAGTCAGGAGTCAGCTAACCTGGAGTCCAATCAATGAGACGAGATTGGAGATGTTGGTTGGAGTTGCCTTGCCCTATAAAAAACACTCACAAAATTTGAGTTTGCTATTCACAAGAAGCATTGCCTGATGTGAACCATGCCTCGAACAAAAGAGATCGCAGAAGTTTAAGAAGTGTTGATTTGCATAAACCTGGAAAAGCTTACAAAAGTATCTCTAAAAGCCTTGATGTTCATCAGTCCACGGTAAGACAAATTGTCTATAAATGGAGAAAGTTCAGCACTGTTGCTGCTTTCCCTAGGAGTGGCCATCCTGCAAAGATGACAGCAAGAGCACAGTGCAGAATGCTCAATGAGGTTAAGAGGAACCCAGCTACTCAGCTAAAGACTTACAGAAACCTCTGCAAGATGCTAACATCTCTTTTGACGAATCTACGATACATAAAATACTAAACAAGAATGGTGTTCATGGGAGGACACCACGGAAGAAGTCACTGCTGTCCAAAAAAACCATTGTTTGCGAAAGTGCACCTGGTTGTTCCACAGTGCTACTGGCAAAATATTCTGTGGACAGATGAAACTACAGTTGAGTTGTTTGGAAGGAACACACAACACTATATGTGGAGAATCAAAACCTCATCCCGACTGTAAAGTATGGTGGAGGGAGCATCATGGTTTGGGGCTGCTTTGCTACCTCGAGCCTGGACAGCTTGCTGTCGTCGACAGAAAAACTTGAATTCATTTATCAAGACATTTTGCAGGAGAATGTTAGGCTATCTGTCCAGCAATTGAAGCTCAACAGAAGTTGGGTGATGCAACAGGACAACAACCCAAAACACAGAAGTAAATCAACAACAGAATGGCTTCAACAGAAGAAAATATGCCTTCTGGAGTGGCCCAGTCAGTCCTGACCTCAACGCGATTTGAGATGCTGTGGCATGACATCGAGAGCAGTTCATACCAGACATCCCAAGAATATTGCTGAACTGAAACAGTTTTGTAAAGAGGAATGGTCCAAAATTCCTCCTGATTGTTTTGCAGGTCTGATCCGCAACTACAGAAAATGTTTGGTTGAAGTTATTGCTGCCAAAGGAGGCTCAACCAGTTATTGAATCCAAGGGTTCACATACTTTTTCTTGCTACTGTTTATTCTTATACAACCCAGGTGTTTCAGCAGTGCATTGTACACTATAATTCCAAATTAGGCACATTTGGGAAGTCTTGATACAAAATGTTTAACAGAAATGCAATGGTTAATTGGATCATTCTAAAACTTTACACATACACTGCTGCCATCTAGTGGCCAAAATGTAAATTGCACCTGGGATGGAATAATACATTATGGCCTTTCTCTTGCATTTCAAAGATGATGGTACAAAAAAAGTATGTTTTTTATTTTCTTTGTATTATCTTTTTCCAGATCTATTGTGTTATACTTAAAGTTCAAAAGCACTTAACTCTTTGGTCTTGCCCATTCACCCTCTGAATGATGGTACACACAATCCATGTCTTAATGCTTAAAAATCCTTCTTTAACCTGTCTCCTCCCCTTCATCTACTCCGATTGATGTGGATTTACCAAGTGACATAAGGGATCATAGCTTTCAGCTGGTCAGTCTATGTCATGGAAAAAGCAGGTGTTCTTAATGTTTTGTATAGTCAGTGTACATAATGAATAACATATAAAAGACAATATCCAAAGGTAAAAGTTTATTATAAATATCATGAATTTGGCATGGTTGATTGTATCTAAACTTCCAAAGATCCAATCAACCATGGATGAATGATAGTATACCTTCACATTGGAATGATGGTGTCCTTTGGGCAAATCAGATGTCAATGTAGCCTACATAAACCCAACCTCACTCTGAATTTACTTTCAGAAACCGCTTGTGTAAGAAAAGTAAGATTTAAACTACTCAGTGTTATTTAGGTAGTCTACGCAAATGAGTATGGAAGCTGATCAATCTCTGAACGTGTTGACATGATAGTTCAGCTGAAACGAATACAGACAAAAAAAGAAACGGAAAGGAGATAAGCACAGGCAAAATCTTAGAAGAAAACCTGGTACAGTCCGCTTTCCACCAGACACTGGGATATGAATTCACCTTTCAGCAGGACAATAACCTACAACACAAGGCCAAATCTACACTGGAGTTGCTTACCAAGAAGACCGTCAATGATCACCCGAGTGGCCGAGTTACAGTTTTGACTTCAATCTACTTGAAAATATATGGCAAGACCTGAAAATGTTTGTCTAGCGATGGTCAACAAACGAGTTTGACAGAGCTTGAAGAATTCAGAAAAGAATATTAAGTGATCATTTGCAAACATTTCTAAAAACATGTTTTCATTTAATTCTTATGGCGTATTGTGTGTAGATGGGTGATATAATATATATTTTTTAAATCAATTTAAAATTCAGGCTGTAACACAACAAAATGTGGAATAAGTCAAGGGGTGTGAATACTTTCTGAAGGCACTGCAGTCATAAAGAAATGTATGTTAAACACTATTACTTAACACCGAGTTAGTCCATGTAACTTATTATGTGACTTGTTAAGCACATTTTTACTCCTGAACGTATTTAGGCTTGCCATAACAAATTGGGTTGAGTACTTATTGAACCAAGACATTTCAGCTTTTCATATTTAATTCGTTTGCAAAAATGTCATAAAAATATAATTCCACTTTGACATTATGGGGTTTTGTGTGTGACAAAAATATAAATGTAATCCATTATAAATGCAGGCTGTTGCACAACAAAATGAGGTTTCTGAAGGCATTGTACTTCAAATAGGCTGCAGAATAGGCAACTTTCTTCTTCTTTCGTTCGCTAAAAAGGTAGCTTCTACAAATCGATTCGTTTTCTCTTTGCAGCAGTAGACACTTGCTTTCTGAACAATTTCAATTGTATTTTGAAATTTGCGAAAGGCAGGTACAACCACAGACATAGGACTCGTACAATGGACGGTCTGATGGACCCACGACATTATTGGGTTTTTAAAACAATACAGCCGTAACAATTTACATAAAAATACTTAATACTTAATACTTACATGTTGACTTATATAAATTACAAGCGATATAGACAGCGTACATGGTTAATATTTGCCATTTACCTCTGCTAGATCACATTTATCAATAAAAGCGCTATTCGTTTTTTTAATGTAAAATGTTTATTATCAAAAAATGGGTGGAATTAATCATGTTCATATTCAACAAATACAAGTGAAACAAGGTTTTCATCACAATTGATGTTTATTGCTTAGAACTGAACAAATTGGAAGGACACATTTTTACATACAGTATTTTATGGAAATGATAAATGAGCCCCATTGAACACAAATAAGGCCGGTCTACACACCACATGAGGGACAGAGTTTTACTGTGTGTATGTTGCAAATGTATTTCTTGCACTTGATGCATGTGTACTGTGTCGTCCTTCTTGGGTCCACACACAATCGCAGGGCTTCTTTCTGTTGCTTCAATCTAGAATGACGAAAACACTTCGTTCAGGAATTTTACTAACAACTCACTCACATATAGTTACAGCAGGCCAAGGTAGGAGAGTCAGACACACACACATGCAACATCATTACTCACACTTACTTCCGGTATCAGAGTTGTTGGTTCTGTGGGTTGGGTGGATGGGGCACCAGCATCCTCCTCCTGAATCCTCCTCACGATGGCTGCAGAAGCTGGGGGTCTTTGAGATATGTTTCCTCCTCTGGATCTGAGGTCTCACCAATGCCTTTCCCAGCTCCTCGAGAAAGAGCCGTCTCCTCTGGAGCTTCCCTCTGTTCCAATCTGGGTTCAACGCCATCCAGATGACAAACGCGGTTGTACGCCGAGATGTCTGAGATGTTGAAGAATAGCCAGCGTATGTAGGGTTCTTCTTGTGCAGCTGTAGCCAGTCACTAATTCCCCCTTTTGCCTCATCATAGAGTCAGGACCGATTCAGTAACACTGGCATTTGCCCTCTCAGTTAAATCTAAGTTTTAGTTTAATGTCCATATATAACACATACTCATATTTAAATCTCTCCGCGGTCCGAGTAGACAGTTGTTGTTGCATTGGGACTTACCACCCTCTAACCCTGGCAATTTGACTGGTACACTCATGTGTACACTTGCAATGTGTCACGTTCCTGACCTATTCTGTTAGTTTGTTGTATGTGTTAGTTGGTCAGACGTGAGTTTTGGGTGGGCATTCTATGTTGTCTGTTTCTATGTTGGTTTAAGGGTTGCCTGGTATGGCTCTCAATTAGAGGCAGGTGTTTGGCGTTCCTCTAATTGAGAGTCATATTTAGGTAGGTTGTTTCACAGTGTTCGTTGTGGGTGGTTGTCTCCTGTGTTCTGTATGTATGTTCGTGCCACAACGGACTGTAGCGTTTGTTTGTAGTCGTGTACCTGTTCGTGGGTTCTGCGTTTTATGTAAGTTCGCATGTCCAGTTTGTCTACTCCGTTTTGTGTTTGTTAGTTTATAGTCAGTTCGTGTTTTCGTCTTTTCTGTAAATAAATATGTCATCACAACCCGCTGCGCCTTGGTTCAATCACTACTCCTCCTCTTCGGTTGAAGAGGAGGAGGACTACCGTTACACAATGGCTGCCATCCTGACTTACCCTCTGTGTGGTGTTCGGGTCTGTGGGACCCATTTTCAATGTTTACTAAAAGAAAAATGACACAATGAATAATTTTTTCAACTGAGACTCCTTGGCCTTGGGTTCATTTCCTTCTTTTTAATAACCACACTTTTATAGACTGGCACATTTTCTAAAATGGAAATGTGAAGTTGTGTGATGTCACAACTGTTTGCGAATAATAACCCCAAAGTTATCTTCTGAAATAGATTCACAGAACATTCAGTAAATGGCGTAAAGAATCTGTCAGGGATGAACAACATGGAACATTTCAAGATTTTTCAGTTACAGTTCATATAAGGAAATCAGCCAATTGAAATGAATGCATTAGGCCCTAATCTATGGATTTCACATGACTGGGAACAGAGATATGCAGCGGTTGGTCACAGATACCTAAAAGAAAAGCTAAGGGCGTGGATCAGAAAACCAGTCCGTATCTGGTGTTTCCATTATTTGCATCACGCAGCTCAACACATCTCCTTTGCGTAGAGTTGATCAGGCTGTCGATTGTATCCGTGTGAATGTTGTCCCACTCCTCTTCAATGGCTGTGTGAAGTTGCTGATATGGGCGGGAACTGGAACATGCTGTCGTACACGTTGATCCAGAGCATCCCAAACATGCTCAATGGGTGACATGTCTGGTGAGCATGCAGGCCACGGAAGAACTGGGACATTTTCAGCTTCCAGGAATTGCTTACAGATCCTTTGCGACATGGGGCTGTTCATTATCATACTGAAACATGAGGTGATGGTGACAGATGAATGGCAGAACAATGGGCCTCAAGATCTCGTCACGGTATCGCCGTGCATTCAAATTGCCATTGGCGGTGCCTGCGGTGAAAATGTATTAGAGCTGTCAAATCCACAGCGGCTCCTGCATTGTACCTAAGGTGACATTGCCATTTGCTGCGCGGACACACCTTCAGAGAAATCCTGTGCAGTCTTGTTTACAAGTTTGAACCCTGGAACGTGAGATGCAATCTACACTTCGATTAGGCTGATAGAGAAATCCTCATTACCTCGTTTAATGATTTTCAGTTTGAGCATCACTATTTCTATATGGGCTCCGTTTTCTCGTTCTGAATTTCTAATGCGAGCGGGACAGGTGTGGCTTCATGACATGATCACAAGAGCAGCTGCGCCCCGATTTGACAGCTCCAATGTAGTTACACCACCGACAACGCCAAAACATCACCTATGCCGGTGTCAGCTATCGCCGGTTAACGCTTGATCTTGTTGAATCTATGTGTTATACCATCATGTTGCTTACTGCCGAAATACACGCAAAACTGCATATTTTGAAATGTTTGAACATATTGTATGGGCATAGAATTTATGCTTTGGCTTGTTGTCGAAAGAGTTTAGAATGAAAATGGCAGGAACATATTTACAGCCCACCAATGTCAACGTTGACAGAGTAAACATGGTATAAACAGTTGTTTTTAAACTTCAGATGTGATTGTGTTCCCGTCTCCTTGAATGATGCCCTAAGATACAGCTAGCTATAATGGCTATGATATTACAGGTGAACTGGGAAGATTTGAAAGGTTAATTGTGGGCCTGTCTGTCTTGGTAAATGTCTTAGCCTGGGTTTTGTTAGTGGCATTGGCCAGGGGCCATGCCGTTAGTCCACAACAATCAAGACAGATCACTTTAACCTGCTTTACCCCAGGACTAGTTACTAGCACCACCTCAGGTCTGACCCCTGAATTACCATGACCCTGAACCCAGTGGAACAACTAGTCTCCAGCATAAGAAGGCTGCCATGACATAATGGTATATAGACACACAAGGAACTGAAGGAAGGGTGCAATGGAACCTGTTTTGAGACTTAACCCTCAAGCGATCATTTTGACCCAAGAGGCATATTTTATCATAGCCCAAATGTGTTCCTTCAGTTCTTCCAATTGTTCATGACTTTGTCAATCAACTTGCTTCAAATGCTCTTAGTTGTCGTGGGAATTGACCCCTGTGCTGTTTCCTTTCTGCAGCTACGTCCTAGCGCTGTCTACCTTTAAACATTTGTAAAACTAAACTACACTTTAATCAAATGATGGTAAGCTCGCTTTTTAGTAGTAATGTGGATTGTGCTTTGGAAAAAGCTGCACATATATTAAAGGAAACATTTATTGAGAGGTGAGGTACTGCTTTTGTGTGTGGTCAGGGAAGAGGAAATTAACAGAGAGAGAGAGAGAGGTTAAAGTGAAGGTCAGGGTCACCGTCCCACGGGTCATCTGCCTTCATCCCTCCCTCATCGCTCGTCTCTGGCTGGAATGTTGGGTTGTCGTTTGAATGATGGAAAACGGATGGAGAAGTGATGAGAAAGATAGAGGGTCAGACAGAGACAGAGACAGACAGAGAGCACTACACTCAGCCTGTCATCATTTCATTCGATGGTGCCAAACCCCTCATCTACGCCTATAGAGGACAGACCGGCACACTCAAGTTAACCTCCACATACAACCCAATATATCTCGCAGGCACAAATACGTCTGTGCAAACTCACATCAGTGTGAAGTGAGATATAATACAACTTGAAGAAAATGAAATACATTCCGATAGAAACGGGTTATTGCTTCCATATGTCTAAGTTACTGACATCAAGCTGCACTAATACTTTCCTATCATCTCTCTGTAGGTTATTATATTGTAACCTGTCAAACCACTATTGTGCTCGTGTCTCAGAGAGGAGACTAATTAAAATCATTGAATGTAATTTCTGTTCGGCTAATTGAAAACAGTCTACCCTGTTTCATCATCCCTGCATATTTACCTCTCCATGTCTCTCTCTCTCTCTCCGGTCATGAATTTACCCGGTCTATTAATACTCCAGATTATGAAAATGACTTGCAGGCAGTCTTTGTCTAGCTACTAACTGACTAATTCATATTTATAATGCGAAGTTTGAACAGTCCGTAGGCCAAATAGGCTTTATTCATGGAGGATATACAGACAGTGAGAAGAGATATAGTCAACATATTAGTAGATTAAAAGAAATGAGAACCACTACCATTTCACAGTTTGAATTCAATCATTTTGATGGCATTTATTCATTATGTAAAAAAAAAAAGTGGTCAGGGATGGAGCTGTTTGTTTAACTTTGTCGTCGTCTCCACTTGGATTGGCCTCTTGACTGCAGGTACGTCTGTCGGACTGCCTCAGTTCCCTGCAATCGGCAAACAGAGATGGTGAGAAATATATAATAAGTGTCCTGGGGTGCCATTTGACTTCTCTTTCTATATGTGTGTGTGTGTGTGTGAAGGTGATTGGACCTCTTACCTGTATATCAGGGATGACTGGCTTCTCACCGGCTCTGCTCACTGGTTCATTTGATAAGCTCCATCCCTGCTGCTTCTCCCTGGTCCCGTGTCCCAAGTCTGAGGATTAACAACAGGCTCAGAATACTAATTCTACCAGTGCAGTAGCCTGTACCATCAACACACACCAAGGTTATGAGGCCAGATAGGAAACACAATATTGACTTTACGGGGAACTTCCGAGTAAACTTGTCAAAAAGATCTTATCCTTTATCTCAAAGTCATTATGAAGGGATTTGTTAACTGACCTTCAGTTCTGGTCTGGTCTGGTCAGCTCGTCTGGTCTAGTCAGTTGGGGCCCGTGCTGTGATGGTTCCTCTGTAAGGTCTGGATACGTCCAGACAATGGAATGCAATTACAATACATCTCACACAATATTTGAATGCTCTCTCCCGATACCATACAGTTCTGTTGGAAACTGAGGACAGCGAACATCAAATCTCTCCAACCGCAGCTGGTCGTCATGGTGCCTTAACTTACCATCCTGACCAGCAGTAGGCCTACTCCAACAGGTCCTGGCAGTCTATACTCACCATCCCATTGGTCCTGGGAGTCTATAGGATACTCACCATCCATTGGTCCTGGGAGTCTATACTTACCATCCCATTTGGGAATATGTACTCACCATCCCATTGGTCTTGGGAGTCTCACAATCCATTGGTCCTGGGAGTCTCACAATCCCATTGGTCCTGGGAGTCTCACAATCCCATTGGTCCTGGAGTCTCACAATCCCATTGGTCCTGGGAGTCTATACTCACCATCCCATTGGTCCTGGAGGTCTATACTCACCATCCCATTGGTCCTGGGAGTCTATACTCACCAACCCATTGGTCCTGGGGAGTCTATACTCACCAACCCATTGGTCCTGGGAATATGTACTCACATCCATTGGTCGTGAGAGTATATACTCACCATCCCATTGGTCGTGAGAGTATATACTCACCAACCCATTGGTCTGGGAGTCTCACAATCCCACTGGTCCTGGGAGTCTCACAATCCCATTGGTCCTGGGAGTCTCACAATCCCATTGGTCCTGGGAGTCTCACAATCCCATTGGTCCTGGGAGTCTATACTCACCATCCCATTGGTCCTGGGAGTCTATACTCACCACCCATTGGTCCTGGGGTCTATACTCACCAACCCATTGGTCCTGGGAGTCTATACTCACCAACCCATTGGTCTTGGGAGTCTCAGCATCCAACTGGTCCTGGGAGTCTAGTCTCACCATCTCATTGATCCTGGGAATCTATACTCATCATCCCATTGATCCTGGGAGTCTATACTCATCATCCCATTGGTCCTGGGAGTCTCACAATCCCATTGGTCCTGGGAGTCTAGTCTCACCATCTCATTGATCCTGGGAGTCTATACCCACCATCCCATTGGTCCTGGGAATCTGTACTGACCATCCCAAAGTGATGTATTAGCTATTGACTGACCTGTGTACGGCTCAGCTCTATAAACCCCTGAGACTTATAGTCTGGAGAGAGACAGAGAGGCCAGAGAACCTGCAGAGAGTGGAAAAGTGGGGAGATAGTCCAAACAACTTTAGAGAGCTACGGTATACATCCTAAAATGGGCCAGAGGGTGTAGGGAAGGGATCAACTAGATTTTTCTTGTGAGGGTGATCAGGGGGCTTGAACATAATTACAAATCATGTGTATACTGAACAAAAATATAAAACGCAACATGCAACAATTTCAACGATTTTACTGAGTTACAGTTCATATAATGAAATCAGTCAATTGAAATAAAGTCATTAGGCCCTAATCTATGGATTTCACATGACTGGGCAGGGTTGCCACCATGGGTGGGCCTGGGAGGGCATAGGCCCACCCACTTGGGAGACTGGCCCACTCACTGTGGAGCAAGGCCTAGCCAATCAGAATTAGTTTTTTCTCCACAAAGGGCTATATTACAGACAGAAATACTCATCAGCTGTCTGGATGGCTGGCCTCAGATGATCCCGCAGGTGAAAAACCAGATGTGGAGGTCCTGGACTGGTGTGGTTACATGTGGTCTGAGGTCGGTTGGACGAAATGCCAAATTCTCTAAAACAACGTTGGAGGTGTCTTATGGTAGAGAAATTAACATTACATTCTCTGGCAACAGCTCTGGTGGACATTCCTGCATCAGCATGCCAATTGCACATTCCCTTAAAACTTGAGACATCTGTGACAATGTGTTGTGTGACAAAACTGCACATTTTAGAGTGGCCTTTTATTGTCCCCAGCACAGGGACTACCAGTTGGGGAACCCAGGTGTAGGGTGTTCCTCAACTTGGTGGGTAGAGAGATAGTCGTCCGGACCGGAAGAGGGGCGCTGGGCGCACGGCTCACTGGAAGTGAACCCTGGGGCCTGCATACTTCTTCTTGGGGGGTGGGGGTTGGTCAGGGTGTCTTGACTGACTCTTTGGCCAACGGCATCAATACCAAGGAGGGGGGTCCTGGCTGTGTGGGAAGTGGTTGCCTCACACTTCCCTGCCTTGACGAGCATGCAGGAGGAGGGGGGCCTCCAGAAGCGTGGGGTAGGCTCCAGTTGTGAAGTGGCCATCTCCAGCAGCTTCAGAGGTAGGGCAGATCAAGAAGCCTTCCAGATCCTGCCCTGGGTGGGCGGGTGTGGAGGTCCAGGCTCCTGGGTGACGGGTCAAGGTTTTCATCAGAGCCCTGGGATTGTTGTCAATTAATTGTCATCAATTAACTAATTGATCATCTATATCAGGGATGGGCAAATCCAGTCAGAGGGGGACTGATTGGTGTTACACATTTTCCCCAGCCCTAGCTAACACACCAGATTACTAATTGTATTCTTAACATAATACCATGATTAGTTGATTATTGGAGTCAGGTGTGTGTGAGCTAAGACAAGGTGTGTGTGAGCTAAGACAAGGTGTGTGTGAGCTAAGACAAGGTGTGTGTGAGCTAAGACAAGGTGTGTGTGAGCTGAGACAAGGTGTGTGTGAGCTAAGACTAGGTGTGTGTGAGCTGAGACAAGGTGTGTGTGAGCTAAGACTAGGTGTGTGTGAGCTGAGACAAGGTGTGTGTGTTAGCTAAGACTAGGTGTGTGTGAGCTAAGACAAGGGCAAAAGTGTGTCACCAATCAGGCCCTTAAGGACTGGAGTTTCCCGTCCCTGACCAATATGTAGACTATTATTATCATCATTTCACTTTCTGTGATTAGTACAATGTACAAATTCAGATTTTATATAGCTAGATTTGAAGTTGAACACTTTCATATAGAGTACATGCAGACAGAGAACATCGACTTTGACTTTGTTTGCACATGTGTCAAACTCATTCCAGTGGGCCGAGTGTCTGCTCTTCCCTTGTGCTTGATTGATGAATTAAGGTCACTAATTAGTAAATAACTCCCCTTGCCCGATTGTTTAAGTTTTAACTGAAAGAAAAAAACAAAAATCGCAGACACTAAGCTATTGAATGAGTTTGCTGAGCTGGGGATCAGAAATATCCCGTGCGAGAGATTCAGGTTGAGGTTTCCAGGGTTAGAGTAGTACAGACGTTATCATATGCTGAGGCAGTGGAGAAAGTAGAGGAAGATGGGTTAAGATGGAGGAGTGGTGAGAGTAGTAGAGATATACTAGTACAGAGGGATAGGCCAAAAAGTGATATAAGTTTCAGTAAGATTGGATTTTTAGCATTTATAGCAATGGTTATCATCTGTACTGCAGGGATGGAACGGAAGTCACAGATAATTGAGGTGGTGGTGGCAGCTGCAGAGAGGTATTTGGGTGTGCGAGACTTGACATCAGAAGAGTTACAGGGTGTGTTAAGTGGTGGTGTCCCATCCTTTCAGGATGATGGCATGAGGTAGGAATAAATACATTTAATTAGTGGAGCAGGTGCTAATCTGATTTTATATACTTTTGAAATGAGTGAGTGTAGTGTTAGATGGTAGGGTATTTATTTAGTACATTTGTATTTTTCAAGCAAAGTATAAGGGAGTTGTACTCCAGTCTAGTAGGTGGCGGTAATGCAACAAATTTGATGCCAACCTCCGTTAAATCTCATAGAAGAATAAGGGTAGTAAAGATGGCAGACTGAACACATCAGTGTAGATCAACTCAAGATAAAAACATAATATTCAATATCAGCAAATTAAACTAAATATTAGCGGATCTGCGGATGACTTCGTCAACCATTTTGAAAAGAAGGTCGACGACATCCGATCCTCGTTTGCTAAGTCAAACGACACCACGACACCTGGTTCTGCTCACACTGCCCTACCCTGTGCTTTGACCTCCTTCTCCCCTCTCTCTCCAGATGAAATCTCGCGGCTTTTGTGACGCCGGCCGCCCAACAACCTGCCCGCCTGATCCTATCCCCTCCTCTCTTCTCCAGACCATTCCGGAGACCTTCTCCCCACCTCACCTCGCTCATCAACTCATCCTTGACCGCGCTACTCCCTTCCGTCTTCAAGAGACGAGATGCACCCCTTCTGAAAAAACCTACACTCATCCCTCCGAGTCAACAAACTACAGACCAGTATCCCTTCTTTCTTTCTTCTCTCCAAAAACTCTTGAACGCTGCCGTCCTTGGCCAGCTCTCCTGCTACATCTCTCTCAGAATGACCTTCTTGATCCAAATCAGTCAGGTTCAAGACTAGTCACTTCAACTGAGACTGCTCTTCTCTGTGTCACGAGGCGCTCCGCCTACGCTAAAGCGAACCTCTCTCCTCTGCTCTCATCCTTCTAGACCTATCGGCTCCTTGATACTGTGAACCATCAGATCCCCTCTCCACCCTCTCCGAGTTGGGCATCTCCGGCGCGGACCACGCTTGGATTGGCGTCCTACCGACAGTCGCTCCTACCATGCGTGCTGCGAGAATCTGTCTCCGCACCACTGCTCTCACCACTGTTCCCCCAGGCTCTGTTCTACGCCCTCTCCTATTCCGCTATACACCAAGTCACTTGCTCTGTTCATATCCTCACCATGGTCTCTCCTATCATTGCTATGCAGACGACACACATTAATTTTCTCCTTCCCCCTTCTGAAACCATGTGCGAATCGCATCTCTGCATGTCTGGCAACATATCAGTGATGACGATCACCACCTCAAGCTAACTCGGCAAGACGAGCTGCTCTTCCTCCCGGGAAGGACTGCCCCTTCACTGATTCTCGCCATCACGGTTGACAACTCCATTGTGCCTCCTCCCAGAGTGCTAAGAACCTTGGCGTATCCTGGACACACCCTGTCGTTCTCAACTAACAATCAAGGCGGTACCTGTTCCTGTAGTTCATGCTCTACAACATTCGCAGAGTACGACCCGCCTCACCAGGACGGCGCAGGTCCTAATCCAGGCACTTGTCACTCTCCCGTCTGGATTACTGCAACTCGCTGTTGGCTGGGCTCCCTGCCTGTGCCATTAAACCCCTACAACTCATCCAGAACGCCGCACCCGTCTGGTGTTCAACCTTCCCAAGTTCTCTCACGTCACCCGCTCCTCCGCTCTCTCCACTGGCTTCCAGTTGAAGCTCGCACCGCTACAAGACCATGGTGCTGCCTACGGAGCTGTGAAGGGAACGGCACCTCTGTACCTCTCGAGCCTCTGATCAGCCCTACACCCAAACCTAAGGGCACTGCGTTCATCCACCTCTGGACCTGCTCGCCTCCTACAACCCTGAGGACCAGTACTCAGTTCCCGCTACCAGTCAAACTGTTCGCTGCTTCTTGGCACTCCTCATGGTGATACAAACTCCCCACGACCCCAGGTCAGCGGGTCACATCCAACACCAGCGTGCCGGAGGACACTCTTAAGATCCCACTCTCTTTACTAGGCATCCCTAGGCACTAGGATAAAAGAATCCTTCTACCCCCCTTAAAAGATTAGATTGCAGCTATTGTAAAGTGTTGTTCCACTGATGGTGAATGCACCAATTTGTAAGTCGCTCTGGATAAGAGCGTCTGCTAAATGACTTAAATGTAAATGTAAATATTAGCACTTCACAAACTGATGGGTTAAAACCCAAAACAAATCATAAGGCTGGAGAAATTATCGACAAATATTACGAAAACAAGCAACACCCAAACATGACGGAGAGTAAGACAGGGGAACCGATCCCGAAAAGAAAACGTGACTCTTCGACAGACAAAGACGATTTAATATTTTCACCACCGGGAATGGTAAGGGTGGAAACCGATCTGTTAAAAATCCACAAATGACAAACTGGGCATTCTTGAACTAGTCAGTAAGGATATAAAAGAGTTGAAGGCAAGCCTCGAGATGAGTGACTAAAAAGCTAAAAGGGATTGAAACCGATGTTAAGTCTTTACTTGACATACAGACTAGATCCATGAGACAATCTGGTACTTACTGATATCCAAGAAAAAGAAGGAGAGGTTTCTGAGGGAGTTCCTCCTTACAGGGCTTCAGATCCCACGTGAAGCCGTCGATAAAATCCGACTCGAACGTGTAAACCGTTTCAGACAGAGAGGGCAGCGATATGAACACCCAATCTTTGCCAAATCAGCTTTCTTTAAAGATAATATAATGGTTAAGAGCCTGGGTAAAAGACCTTGCTGAAACGAAAATAGGCATGAATGATCAGTTCCTGAAGGAAATTGCAGAACGGCGATAAGCTCTGTATCCAATCATCAAGGAAAATAGATTGAAAGGGAAACATGTATCTCTTGTAGTCGATAAACTGTATATTGATAACCAAATGTTCAGAGACACAAAGACTACTCCATGGCTATTCTAAATATTACAATGTTCCTATAGAAGTGTCGAGTAATGGAACACACAATAGTAGACATGGGAGGGATTGTAATAAAAAATATATAGAAAAGCAATAAAATACAACAATTGTTAAAGAAACAAACTACAACTACACCTTACTAGATAGGGAATGTTGGAAAATAATTCGTTTTAGACTTTCCATTTATAGTATTTCAGAAATTGATAAGACAGCATTAGAAGGATAGTTAAAGAAATAATACATCTTCACATGCAATGAACTAGAACACAAAAGTACTGAATCAACATGGTAGAGATAGAACACAGAGGACATAGAGGGCACGGTATGTGGGTATGCGTGCATGTACTGTGATGGAAGGTGGGGTGTGTTTTTGTGTTTGGAAAAGTGTGGAGTTTAAGTGAGTGAAAAAGGATACAGGTTGCAAATCCCAGAGCCCGTGTGTGTTTGTGAGCAGGGGTTACGAGAGAGAGAGCTTTCAATTTTGTGCAGATATGGGGTATACATTTGAAAATAAATAACTCATATTTATTTATTCACTGTCCTATCATGATGGAATGGTCCCCAACCCTATACACCTGAGAGTCCCATACACTAAGGAGAAGTCCTTATCTGTTTTATGGGCCTACTGTAAGTAGCCTATACGCAGCCAAATCAGAAAGATGAATGTGGTCAGAGACCTACTAAAGCAGCACCGCCCCCTGAAGATTCTGACCCTGCCTGGCAGGGTTGGTCCTACAAAGCCAAAGGAAATTCTCAAAGCTGCTAATGAGAATCTTAACGACCTTGTACCTAGCCGGTGGGGATTCCGGTGGGGTGCCCCTATCCAGGCAGTGGCAGTGCTGGCAACACTAGCTGCAGTAAGCCATGGTATGGGGGTTACACTCGGACATTCAGAGAAGGGGAATATTATTGTGGCACAAAATCACCAAAGGTCTGACTGCACAGAGATGCTTTGGAATATGATCACAACGGTGGACCGCGTGTGGGTGTTTCAGGGGAAGGGGGTATATCTGATCTCCATCACCTAGGATGTGACAATGGTTAATCAAATCTCACCATTTTTGCTCAATTTTGCATGCCTATTCATACAGCTGCAACTGTGTATGCATTTGCAAATCAAGGCCTTTCTTGAGTTGGGCTCTGGGCTGGAACAACTGTTGACCATCTGATTGTATGATTGTGTGTGGGGGAAAGGGGTTGAGTGTGTGTGTGTGTGTGTGTGTGTGTGTGTGTGTGTGTGTGTGTGTGTGTGTGTGTGTGTGTGTGTGTGTGTGTGTGTGTGTGTGTGTGTGTGTGTGTGTGTGTGTGTGTGTGTGTGTGTGTGTGTGTGTGTGTGTGTGTGTGTGTGTGTGTGTGTGTGTGTGTGTGTGTGTGTGTGTCTCACAACTGTTGCAAGGGAGTAAAGATGTTAGGAACAAAATTGGATGAATCACAATAACTGTTTGCTAAAATAATAACTGCTTGCCAAAATGTATTTTTTGTAATGTCAATACTGGTATAAGGTAACAATCCTTTACATACACTACCTGCATTATTACAATTACTACAAATGAATTATGGAAATTGAGATAAGCAGTATTTTTTTAAATTTTTATTAGCTATATATAATATGTGAGCGGACCAAGTACTTTGAGGTTGCTCTAAAGCGGAAAGGTGGATAAACGAGTCAGGAGCAGGTTTTCTGAATTAAACAAAGTTCTCTGAGGAATTTCTTTCTTCTTAAACACTCCGACACAATCAAGGGTTATCTCCCAAGGAAAACACAAATCTTCTTCTTTACAAGAACAAGGAACATGAAGAGAGTATCTTTAAACTATAACACAAATCACAGGTGTGTCGCCACCTTAACGATCCGTCCGTGGAGAGGTGCCTTCGGGTGTTGGTCTAGATCCGTGGTGGCCATTCCCCAGAGGTAGTTTGTCCCCTTCGTCTCCCTTCCGAAAGGTACGTCCTCTCCTTGGAGAAGCAAACGCTCTTCTCTTTCGGTTCCCTCCTCTCTCTTGTAGGGGAAAGAGAATAGCTCATTAGTACCGTCAGCTGTGCTTAATTGCCTCTGATCACCTTGACTCACATGCCGGGCTGGGCTACTGTCCGTGGGAGCAGCCTGCCCTCTGGTGGTCCTTCCACATATCTCCCCCCTCAGGACCGGACCGGAGGGCCGGGCGCCAGATGCACTGTCTTGTTCGCGTCGGGACAGCGCGTCCGCATTCCCGTTCCTCGATCCAGCCCTGTGGATGACATGGAAAGAGAACGGTTGTAAAGCGAGAAACCATCTGGCTATTCTGTTGTTATTGTTTCTCTTACCGGCCATCTATGTGAGGGGAGCATGGGCAGTAACGAGGGCCAGAGATAATTGAGATAATTGAGGGCCCACTTAATGGCTAGGGCCTCTTTCTCTACGGTAGCATATCTCTGTTCCCGATCACTGAGCTTCCTATTAATAAAGAGAATAGGCTTCTTTGCTTTGCCTTCACCCTGAGCTAGGATGGCTCCGAGACCCGTATCTGAACTCTTGGGAGAGTCAGGAGCCTGCAGGATGGGATCAGAGCAAAGGCTATTTTTTAGCAACTGGAAGGCGTCTTCCGTCTCGTCCTTCCACGCTACACGGTTTGGCAGGTTTTTCTTGATGAGGTTTGTGAGGGGGTTGGCAATGGTTGCATATCCAGGGATGAAACGGCGATAATATCCCGTTATCTCCAAGAAGGCCCGGACGTCCCGCTTCGTCTGGGGCCGAGGCCAGTCCCGAATGGCCCTTGTCTTTTCTGCCTGTGGGCGTATTTTTCCGTTCCCCACGGTGTATCCCAGGTATTCCGCTTCCGACAGACCCAGGCAGCATTTTTCTGGATTGGCCGTCAGCCCTGTACCCTCCAGGCTCACGAGTACCGCCCGTAGTTGCAGGAGGTGGCTATCCCAGTCCTCGCTGTGGATGACCACATTGTCTATGTACGCCGCTGCATACTCTTGATGGGGCTGTAGAATGGCATCCATGAGGCGCTGGAAAGTTGTCGCAGCCCCATGCAGTCCGAAGGTGGTCCTCACATACTGAAAAAGCCCCTCTGGTGTGGCGAAGGCAGTCTTTGGGTGGTCCTCAGGAGTCACCGGCACAATATCCCTTTGTCAAATCCAGGGTGGTGATGAACTTGGCCTTTCCTAAGCGCTCCAGGAGTTCATCCACACGGGGCATTGGATACGCGTCGAACGTAGAGATGGCGTTTACACCCCTAAATTCGTTGCAGAGCCTCATGCTACCGTCGGGTTTGGAGACCAGGACTATGGGACTGGACCACTCACCCATAGATGGCTCGATCACCCTCATCCTCAGCATCTCCCTTGTCTCGTTCTTTGTGATGACTCGGCGGGCCTCAGGAATCCTGTAAGGCTGGATATTCACCTTCTTGCTGGGTTCAGTGTGGATATGATGAAACAGTACATCTGTTTGTCCTGGGAAGGGCGAGAATACCCTGCCGAATTGCATAATCAGCTTGTCTAGCTGCCTCGACTGCTCTGGCAGGAGAGTTCGGCCCCGGCGCACCTGTAGCAGGGCCTCCTCTTTTTCCTTGTCCTCCACGGACATCAAAGCCACACCCTCCTCTCTCCCATGGTACTTCTTCAGCAGGTTGATATGATAGAGTTGTACCTTCTTCCTCCTGTCCGGTTGCTTGATGAGGTAATTGAACAGTGAGACCCTTTCGTTACCTCGTAGGGCCCCCTCCACTGTGCCAGCAAGTTGTGTTTGGCCGTGGGCACGAGTACCATCACTTTCATCACTTTCACCATCACTTTCAAGGCCGGGCCTACGATAAGTAGGCCTTGAGGGCCGTTGCGCCTTCTCCATATGCTCCTTTACTATGGGCCAGACTGCCAACAGGCGGTCCCTCATCAGGGTAACATGTTCTATCGTCGACTGGAACGGGCAGTGTTGGGCCTCCCAGGTCTGCTTGGCTAAGTCAAGGATCCCTCGACATGGCCTGCAGTAGAGCAATTCGAACGGGGAGAACCTAGTGGACGCCTGGGGTACTTCTCGCAGGACAAACATTAAGTGGGGCAGAAGCATGTCCCAGTTTTTCCCGTCTCTGGACACCACTCTTCTCAACATGCTTTTAATCATTTTGTTCAAGCGTTCGCACAAACCGTCTGTCTGCGGGTGGAATATGACTGTGCGTATCTGTTGAACCTGGTATAACCGACACAAGTCCTTCATCAACCGGGACATGGAGGGGGTTCCCTGGTCAGTTAGGATCGTCTTGGGAAGGCCCCCCGGGAGAACAGCATGAACAATTCCTTGGCGATTCCCTTTACGACATGTTGCAAAGGTGTATGGCCTCTGGGAACTTGGTAGCATAATCTATGACCACCAGGATGTACTCGTGTCCTCTGGCGGATTTCGGGAGGGGTTCCACGAGGTCCATAGCTATGCGTTAGAAGGGAGTCTCTATAATGGGGAGAGGAATCAAAGGATTACGCACGTGTGGCCATGTACGCTGACATTGATCACCCGTCCTACAATACCTGACCACATCTCGGGTGACACGGGGCCAATAGAACCTCTGCATGATTCTGTCGATCGTTTTGTCCCATGCCAGGTGTCCTCCTAGGACGTGGGAATGGGCTAGCTGTAGGACAGTATTCCTTTAAGGTCTAGGTACCATTAGTAATAATACCTGTTTCCCCTCCTTCGTTGCATGACCCAATACAAGAGGCCCTGCCTGATTGCATAGTAGGGAAGAGAGGACTCACCTGATCTGTCGACATTCCTCCCGTTCAAGGGTCTCCGGAGGGTCAGTGAGGTGACATACAGGTTCCAATTACCCAGTCACTACCATATCTCACCCTCTTTTCATGTCTCCCTTCTCAGGCCGGTGGTTCCTGGTCCTCTACCTGATGCTGTCCCCCACGACACACCTCCACCCCACCGACAATGAACGGGGGCCCGGCGTACGCTGTCAAATCCCTACTGGACCTGTCTCTTATACACATCTAGATGTGTATAAGAGATGTGTGTGTGTGTGTGTCTCACAACTGTTGCAAGGGAGTAAAGATGTTAGGAACAAAATTGGATGAATCACAATAACTGTTTGCTAAAATAATAACTGCTTGCCAAAATGTATTTTTTGTAATGTCAATACTGGTATAAGGTAACAATCCTTTACATACACTACCTGCATTATTACAATTACTACAAATGAATTATGGAAATTGAGATAAGCAGTATTTTTTTAAATTTTTATTAGCTATATATAATATGTGAGCGGACCAAGTACTTTGAGGTTGCTCTAAAGCGGAAAGGTGGATAAACGAGTCAGGAGCAGGTTTTCTGAATTAAACAAAGTTCTCTGAGGAATTTCTTTCTTCTTAAACACTCCGACACAATCAAGGGTTATCTCCCAAGGAAAACACAAATCTTCTTCTTTACAAGAACAAGGAACATGAAGAGAGTATCTTTAAACTATAACACAAATCACAGGTGTGTCGCCACCTTAACGATCCGTCCGTGGAGAGGTGCCTTCGGGTGTTGGTCTAGATCCGTGGTGGCCATTCCCCAGAGGTAGTTTGTCCCCTTCGTCTCCCTTCCGAAAGGTACGTCCTCTCCTTGGAGAAGCAAACGCTCTTCTCTTTCGGTTCCCTCCTCTCTCTTGTAGGGGAAAGAGAATAGCTCATTAGTACCGTCAGCTGTGCTTAATTGCCTCTGATCACCTTGACTCACATGCCGGG
>NW_019943233.1:13326-58550 GCF_002910315.2 Salvelinus sp. IW2-2015 | reverse complement strand
CCAAGGCAACACAAGACTCTATTATTATGGGTGGGAGATTATAATGCGGTTAAATACATTTATGGACCGTAAAGGAAATCACACTACAAACTATCAACCCTCATGCACTTAAGGAAATCATGAATGTCATGGATATATTGGAATAGTGGATATATGGAGGCTTAAGTACCCTGACCTACTGAGATATACGGTCCCGTGTGGCTCAGTTGGTAGAGCATGGCGCTTGCAACGCCAGGGTTGTGGGTTCATTCCCCACGGGGGGACCAGGATGAATATGTATGAACTTTCCAATTTGTAAGTCGCTCTGGATAAGAGCGTCAGCTAAATGACGTAAATGTAAATGTAAATATACAGTGGGGCAAAAAAGTATTTAGTCAGCCACCAATTGTGCAAAGTTCTCCCACTTAAAAAGATGGAGAGAGGCCGTGTAATTGTCATCATAGGTACACTTCAACTATGACAGACAAAATGAAGAAAAAAAAATCCAGAAAATCACATTGTAGGATTTTTTTATGAATTTATTTGTAAATTATTGGTGGAAAATAAGTATTGGTCAATAACAAAAGTTTATCTCAATACTTTGTTATATACCTTTGTTGGCAATGACAGAGGTCAAACGTTTTCTGTAAGTCTTCACAAGGTTTTCACACACTGTTGCTGGTATTTTGTCCCATTCCTCCATGCATATCTCCTCTAGAGCAGTGATGTTTTGGGGCTGTTGCTGGGCAACACGGACTTTCAACTCCCTCCAAAGATTTTCTTATGGGGTTGAGATCTGGAGACTGCTAGGCCACTCCAGGACCTTGAAATGCTTCTTACGAAGCCACTCCTTCGTTGCCCGGGCGGTGTGTTTGGGATCATTGTCATGCTGAAAGACCCAGCCACGTTTCATCTTCAATGCCTTGCTGATGGAAGGGAGGTTTTCACTCAAATCTCACGATACATGGCCCATTCATTCTTTCCTTTACACGGATCAGTCGTCCTGGTCCCTTTGCAGAAAAACAGCCCCAAAGCATGATGTTTCCACCCCCATGCTTCACAGTAGGTATGGTGTTCTTTGGATGCAACTCAGCATTCTTTGTCCCTCAAACACGACGAGTTGAGTTTTTACCAAAAAGTAATATTTTTTTTTCATCTGACCATATGACATTCTCCCAATCTTCTTCTGGATCATCCAAATGCTCTCTAGCAAACTTCAGACGGGCCTGGAATGTACTGGCTTAAGCAGGACACGTCTGGCACTGCAGGATTTGAGTCCCTGGCGGCGTAGTGTGTTACTGATGGTAGGCTTTGTTACTTTGGTCCCAGCTCTCTGCAGGTCATTCACTAGGTCCCCCCGTGTGGTTCTGGGATTTTTTCTCACCGTTCTTGTGATCATTTTGACCCCACGGGGTGAGATCTTGCGTGGAGCCCCAAATCGAGGGAGATTATCAGTGGTCTTGTATGTCTTCCATTTCCTAATAATTGCTCCCACAGTTGATTTCTTCAAACCATGCTGCTTACCTAATGCAGATTCAGTCTTCCAGCCTGGTGCAGGTCTACAATTTTGTTTCTGGTGTCCTTTGACAGCTCTTTGGTCTTGCCATAGTGGAGTTTGGAGTGTGACTGTTTGAGGTTGTTGGCAGGTGTCTTTTATACTGATAAACAAGTTCAAACAGGTGCCATTAATACAGGTAACGAGTGGAGGACAGAGGGGCCTCTTAAAGAAGAAGTTAAGGCTGTGAGAGCCAGAAATCTTGCTTGTTTGTAGGTGACCAAATACTTATTTTCCACCATAATTTGCAAATAAATTCATAAAAAATCCTACAATGTGATTTTCTCTACTGGAAGTGTACCTATGATGAAAATTACAGGCCTCTCTCATCTTTTTAAGTGGGAGAACTTGCACAATTGGTGGCTGACTAAATACTTTTTTGCCCCACTGTAAATGCCTGTAATATTTCAATTTTGGAGAATTTCTTATACAATGGGTTAAAGTTATGTTTCTTAACCCTAGGTATAAAATAGTAAATAATTGCTACATCTCAGAAAGTTTTAAACTGTCAAGAGGAGTAAAACAAGGTTGTCCGCTATCGGCATATATATTTCTTATTGCCATCGAAATGTTAGCAGCTCAAATCAGATCCAACAATAATATTAAGGGATTAGAAATCCAGGGCTTAAAAACAAAGGTGTCATTTTACGCTGATGATTCATGTTTTCTTTTAAATCCACAATTTGAATCCCTCCACAGCCTCATAGAGGACGTAGATAATTTTTCTAACCTCTCTGGATTAAAACCAAACTATGTTAACTGTACTATATTAGGTATTGGATCACAAAAAAATACAACTTTTACATTACCGTGTAGTTTACCAATAAAATGGTGTAATGGGGATCTGGACATACTCGGTATACATATTCCGAATGAAAGAAATGATCTCACTCCAATACATTTCATTAGAAAGTTAGCAAAAATAGATAAGATCTTTCTACCATGGAAAGGAAAATACCTGTCTATTTGTGGAAAAATCACCCTGATTAACTCTTTAGTCATATCACAGTTTGCTTATGGTTTTGCCTACACCTAGCAACCTGTTTTTTAAATTATATGAGTAAAACATATTCAATTTTATTTGGAATGGCAAGCCAGATATAATTAAAAGTGCCTATTATATAATGAATATGAATTCGGAGGGCAGAAATGATTAAATATTAAAACATTAGACCTTTCACTAAATGCATCCGTCATACAAAAGTTATACTAAATCCGAACTGGTTCTCTAGCAAATTAGTAAGAATGTCTCACCCCATGTTCAACAATGGCCTTTTCCCTATATTCAGATTACAACCTCTCACTTTCGGTTATTTGAAAACGAAATAATCTCTAAAATACAGTTATTTTTTAAGCCTTAGAAAGTTGGCTGCAATTTCAGTTTAATCCACTAGAAAAGACAGAACAAATAATACAGCAAATATTGTGGTTAAACTAAAATATACTAATTGATAAAAAAACATTTTTCAATAAAATAAATTAAAAAAGTATAATCTTGTGTTTATCCTGTGTTCCCATTTAATTAGCTCGTAAATAAATAATTAAACCAATTTGTGTCACGGGCGTCGTAAGAAGTGGACCAAAGTGCAGCGTGGTGAGCGTACATATTCCTTTTATTTATTGAAAATGTCACCAACAAAACAAAGAAACGACCGTGAAGCTTAACATAGGCTATGATGCCTCTAACAAAGTCAACTACCCACACTGAAAGGAGGGAAAAAGGGCTACCTAAGTATGATCCCCAATCAGAGACAACGATAGACAGCTGTCCCTGATTGAGAACCMTACCCGGCCAAAACATAGAAATACAAATAATAGAACTAAAGAACATAGAATACCCACCCCAAATCACACCCTGACCAAACCAAATAGAGANAATAGAACTAAAGAACATAGAATACCCACCCCAAATCACACCCTGACCAAACCAAATAGAGACATAAAAAGGATCTCTAAGGTCAGGGCGTGACAATTTGTGTAGTACTGAAAGCATAAGTACGCCTCGTGTTTTTGCAGATGCAAGGAGGTTAGGACTGTTCAGAATGATGATACGAAACAAGGTTATGATTAATACGTTGACTGTTTATAGATGTGATAGGTAAAGACCTTTTAGAGTTTCATTCAGGAGATGGTAACTCTTTAAAAAAACGCTCTCGTGGTGCCCCAAATCCTAACGAGTTCATTGTTACATTATTAATTTAAATCGGGTAACAATTAAACATAGTTAGTTAATTAGATAAATAAGAGTCCTCAGATTAATGTTAAAGTCAAGTCACGACAACGTAGTAGCCTAACCTATCGATGTTACATTGAACTGGGTGAATGGAATAGGAATGAAAGTCATCCAATATTTTGTAATAGAAATAAGGCCATGTTCCTGAAGAAAAAAATATATATCATCCTCCCTCATAATAAACGGCACTGGAGGAAGAAATTATAGTCTTACAAATGATTTCCAGTTTCACTGACTCACCCAATGATGCACAGCTGACTCGTTGGGGATATTTTGGTAGCCTACAGCACAGTCTTCTCTTCTCAGCAGGAGCCATTTGCTATCCAACCTGTGTTTGCCGTCGATTGTATTTGAAATAATTCTAAAGGCCTGTTTTGTCAACATGCAGTTTTATCAGGTAGCAGTTAAGAGAGTTGCGCCAGTAACGAAAGGTCGCTGGTTCGAATCACCGACCCAACTAGATGAAATATGCAGATGTGCCCTTGAGTTAGGCACTTCATCCGAATTGCTCCTGTAAGTCGCTCTGGATAAGAGCGTCTGCTAAATGACTAAAATATAAAAACAGAAATATTAAATATAAATTCAAAAATCCTTTCCTAGAGCGTAGGGTAGGCTACAAGTCAACAGTGTTTGATAGGCCAGAGATGACACCAAATAGCCCTCACCAGTCTCTAACAATGGACATTGGCACATTAGGCCTACATCTATGTAGAAATCTATGTATATTCTAAGGCTGATGTTATCAATGTTAAACCTTATAAGTAACCATACCATATTACGTGCGTACAGTGGGCTACGTCAAGCAGAGAACAGAAATCCAAATAGCTGTCAACATACGGCGTGGAGAGTTGTTCTACCCTGCCCTCATGTGGTAGGCCTAATTTGTTCCACTATAAAAACCTTTTATATCAGAAAACCCCCACTTCCTGATTTAACATTGGGCACCACATAAGGCATAAACCATCAGTCCATCTGGATTAATAGTGCTTAAAAAATATTCTCAGGCGCTTCAGAGTCAAGGCATTATCCGTGTGAACTGTATTTGAACGACTTCTAGTTGAACGAGAACGAAAGTTAAGAACTTATTGAGGAGACATTTAGACAAGTAAATGTTCAGCAGTCAACATGTATTGGAAGTGATTTTTTAATTGTTCCAGCCACCACAACAAAATGTGTCCGGATTTCTCTATAGAGGCTTCTATCAAATGTAAGAGCTTTTAATGGTTCGTCATACACAGTAGCTGGAGGAAACATGGAAAGTTATTCCGCTTTAAAAGTTGGTAAACTTGCCATCCTACTTAGCTAAGAGACAAGGCTTCTCAACAGTTTTTACCCCCAAGCCATAAGACTCCTGAACAGGTAATCAAATGGCTACCTGGACTATTTGCATTGTGTGCCCCCCCCCCCCCCAACCCCTCTTTTTATGCTGCTACTTTGTTTATCATATATGCATAGTCACTTTAACTATACATTCATGTACATACTACCTCAATTGGGCCGACCAACCAGTGCTCCCGCACATTGGCTAACCGGGCTATCTGCATTGTGTCCCACCCACCACCCGCCAACCCCTCTTTTACGCTACTGCTACTCTCTGTTCATCATATATGCATAGTCACTTTAACCATATCTACATGTACATACTACCTCAATCAACCTGACTAACCGGTGTCTGTATGTAGCCTCGCTAATTTTATAGCCTCGCTACTGTATATAGCCTGTCCTTTTACTGTTGTTTTATTTCTTTACTTACCTTTTGTTCACCTAACACCTTTTTTGCACTATTGGTTAGAGCCTGTAAGTAAGCATTTCACTGTAAGGTCTACACCTGTTGTATTCGGCGCACGTGACAAATAAACTTTGATTTGATTTGAAGAATGCACTTGGAAAGACATTGAGCTTTTCACACTTCTAGAGAACTCTGCTTTGTTCACGTCCATTCAGCATTGTTTCACACTCTTAAGCCTTATCCTCAACCCAAAGAGCACATGTAAACACACGTGAGTCAGCATGGCATTGTCCTCTCTACTTAAAGATAGACTGTGATATTCGGAATATGCAGAAAGTAAACAGCATAGGGGTCAATTTCCGTAACAACTAAGAGCGTTGAAGTGCGAGGCTCAACTTCTCCACTGTTTTGGTGGCCTGGTTACCACACTTTGAACCGTTTGAAGCGAGCCCGTGCACATGTGCAGACGTCATGTGTGAATGTGTAAGAGCGAAGACTTGCATCTCGTTCGTCTCAATATCTGTGGTGTTGCTTGTGGCAACGTCATTTAGCCGAGTCTACATTTAAATAATTGGACTAAATCAAATCAAACTTTAAATGCATTTAAAATAACATTTGATTTGATTTAGTCCTATTCTTTAACTTATGTTTTTGGTTGTGATAAAGACGTGAATCCAACGTATCAATTATCCCTCTACAGCACACATTTAGGTTTTTCATTAAAACAAATATTCCATCACATTTTTGGGAAGATTTAGGCTTATAGATAATGTATCAATAATTATTATAATTTTTTTTTTAATTACCCCCCACACCCAGATTTGTTGTTGTTGTCTCAGGGCAACACTGTACTAAAACACCAAGGAAAATCAGATATTTTCAGAACATTTATTAAGTGAAACAAGCACTATTTTCATAAGAAAATACAAGTTGGGAATAAACTATTATTTCACTGCCTCTCAATCCTGATTCTGGAGTCCATTCTTCCTCGCTGTCACTGTCCTCAAGCTCACTGTCCTCAATATCAGAGGGTGTTATCCTAAGTGCTAAATTAGGCTCCTTTCACCTATAGAATGTCCATTGGCTGTGAATGTGAGTGTATATGTTGGCAAAAACATTGACCAAGGCCATCATTTTACATCAAATTACATGTTTTTATTGAGCATGATATTGCCCTGAAAAGTAGCCAGCACAACATTGAATATGCAGTATATATAAAAATGAAATATGCCCAGAACCTATCAAATATGCTTCTTCAGAGGTTCCTACACAAGTACAGATTTTTTTTCATGTTTTCTCTATTTAAACATGCTAAATAATGAAATGTATTTTACCCTCCGCTAAACCATACGCTCACATCGCTCTGCTTCCTAAAAGAAGGTCCCTCCCCCAATTGATCCATCATACCAACTTCTGCACCTCATTGGATTGTTTACAGACATGTCATCACATACTGCCATGTTTAGGAATTGTAGAAAATGTAGGGGGTGTGAGGGGCAAAATAGTTTTCTGTTGCTTGAGGGCAATGTTGTGCAGTAGAGGGTTATTCATTTGAAGACAAACTGGAATTAAAGCCAGATTAATCAGAACCGTCTCCTTCAAATATGTTGATATTTGGTTGCGAATTTAACTTGCAGAAATGTCTCAAAACATGTTTTCCCTTTGTCATTAGTATTGTGTGTCGAAGGGTGAAAAAAAAGAAACCATTTTAAATTCAGGCTGTAACACAACAAAATGTGGAATAAGTCTAGGGGTATGAATAGTTAAATCATTGATGATATTCGAGTGATACAGCATGGTAACATTTCATTTGCTCTGTTCAACCTACCCTTTGGAATGACTTTGATAGCAACAGTGAATCTATTTCGTTTTTAAGTGGAGATATCTCAACAATCATTTTCACAATAGCACACTGATAGTGATCAGCGACAAATATCATAGCAGGTTAAAACCCTGAATTGGGTGACCAATGGATAGCTGTAAGTAGATGAATTATCCAGTAGGAGGTGCTGCCCAGCCTATAGTTTAAAAAAAATCTGTTATTGAATATAACGTTGAAGCAACAACCTTATTTTAAAGGTACAAATTCGACATATTTTATACAAGGTTTGTCTTTGCCTAAATTTGGTTACCTTGATAAATAATCACGTGGTTGAAATTTCAGTCTTCAAACAACAGTTGATAGCTTTTTTCAAATCCAATGTATTTTCCACTTAGATTCCACATCACATTAGGTTGACACATTTACATTGAAACAAAGTTGAGTCAACCAGTTTGTGCCCAGCACGCAAAGGGATTCTTAGGAAAGGAAGTCATGTAGGACTGGTGGTTGCAAACCCACTGACTAGCGCACTGGAAATATAATGTTGTCAACTGGGAGAGTTTCACAAAAGATTATGAAATGTGCTTATGTCCAAACATTCAATGAATATACTCCAATATTGATCCTCGAACATATTTTGTTTAGCTGAGTTAGAGTCGCTTCACACACAGTGTGTTTGTATTTTAAGCTGCAACTCCTCTCTCCTTTGACTTCTGAGGCACTTTAACCGCAACATACTCTAATGCCTATGTCCTGGAGTGGCACTATACTGTGCCTGTGATGATTAGAGTTTAAACATGCTGCCCATACCTCATTAACTAACACTGCTGACCCATAGCTTTCCAGGTAAAGAATGTTGTGTGTGCCTCGAACCAATAGGGGAGTAATGTTAACAACGTGATTTTAATAACGTCGATCAGTGATTGCCCCAACCAGTGTGCATTATGTTGTAATTTGTGTCACCTTTGACCCCTGTGAATTAGCCCAATGTCATCCTATTGGTTGGTGTTTGCATGTGTTAATCCAGGTTTCTATTGTCATAGCCTTTTGCTGAGTGCTGTTATCAAGTTCATGTTCTACTTCAACCGCAGGTTGAATTTGTAAACATGTCATTCGCTCCTGCCAACCTGTTAAACTAAAGATCGCTTTCCCTGATGTGATATCCCTGGCTTACGTATGGGCGTGCGCACGTTCAACATGTACAAGGAGGATTAGATATCTCTAGGGATGTATTTGATAACAAAGCACAGGTATAAGAATACCCCCAGAGAGAGAGAGGGTCATTCCGTCACACTTTCATGGCTACGCCATCTACAGTACACCATTCGTTGTTCTATCCAGAAGTTGTAAAAGGAAGTAGATCACAGTTAAGAACTATGTTTTGGTTGGAGCATAACTGTCCATACTGATGGATATTTACAATATTAATAGTATATATGTGTAAGATTTACCAAGGGTAAAGCATGACGTAATAAATATATTCTGGACTTACTGTATTGACCTGTTTTATACCTTACAATTGTACATGTTATCATAGTAATTAACTTTATATTGCTATTTTATATGGCTAATCTAAAACTGTAAGACTGATATCCTAGAGTGTCCTCTAAGATGACTCTTAGGACCCAGACAGATACAGTAGTACTTCGCTCATGGGCTGTATACAATACCGTTCAAAAGTTTGGAGTCACTTAGAAATGTCCTTGTTTTGGAAAGAAAAGCTTTTTTTTTGTCCAGTAAAATAATATCAAATTGATCAGAAGTACAGTGTAGACATTGTTAATGTTGTAAATGACTATTGTTTATTTTATAACTAGGCAAGTTAGTTAAGAACAAATTCTTATTTTCAATGATGGCCTAGGAACAGTGGGTTAACTGCCTTGTTCAGGGGACAGATTTTTACCTTGTCAGCTCAGGGATTTGATCTTGCAACCTAGTCCAACACTCTAACCACTAGGCTACCTGCCGCCCGCTATTGTAGCTGAAAATGACAGATTTTTTATGGAATATCTACATAGGCTTACAGAGGCCCATTATCAGCAACCATCCCTCCTGTGTTTCAATGACACGTTGTGTTAGCTAATCCAAGTTTACCATTTAAAAGGCTAATTGATCAGTAGAAAAACAATTTTTTTGCAATGATGTAGCACAGCTGAAAACTGTTGTGCTCATCAAAGAAGCAATAAAGCTGGCTTTTCTTTAAAAAAACAAGGACATTTCTAAGTGACAAAATCCCCAAATCATTGTAGCCTACGGCTATAACGTTTATTTTACAGTTTAAACTCTCTGGAGACACAGATAGGTACAGATGAGCTCTGCTCTCCAGACTGAGTACAATCCTATTATTTCTGTTGAAAAGAGATCTAATAGCCTCTCAATCCCAGGGTCCTAATCTCCAAAGCATGGATGACGGCTGAGATTTCAAGGTGTAAAATGACATTTGATTTCATTAAAACTCAAAATTCAAAAAGGCACCCGCACATCTGAGCAATCTTTTTGCAGGTGCATGGTAACAGTTGAACAAGATGAAGGAAAACGGAAACCGCACATTGCTCTTGATAGTATCACTGATCTTTAATAAGCTTTACGTATTGGCGAGTTTACGAGCTTTTCTGAGTTTAAAAAAAATTAGCACCTTTATGTAGACCTAGCCCTGCCACCCACACAGGTGTTCCAAAGGGAAATATGCTCTAATCTGGAGCAAGCCCTATTAAACAACCTTATCTCGAAACCTGGATATGAATATCTTTGCTGCAAATGTGTCATACATCCATGCCTATACATTTTACCGAAATTACACAAACCTAAAACACAACAAGGCAACTATCCAGGCAGACCAGTGGTTGCAGGAATAGGCTCAATACTAGAGCCGTTGTCGATCTTTGTAGACTATTTTATTAAAACTCATGTGCAAGCATTGCCATCATATGTGAAAGACTCTATAGACTTCATAAACATGATCTCACCAAAAACGGGTTTAACAGAAGACTGTATTTTGGTCACATTAGATGTGGAGAGTCTATATACCAGCATTCCCCATGTGGGGGGGCTGGCAGCACTAGCACACTATTTGGGAGACAGAGACACTAACGAATATCTACCAACAAACTTTATTCTAGAGCTGGTTGAATATGTTTTGAGTATAACTATTTCAGGTTTGATGATGAATACTACCTCGAAACGAATGGACGGGCTCCACATTCGCTTCGAGCTATGCTAACTTTTATGTGGGTCTTTTTGAAGAACGTTTAGTTAATAATGAAAACGAAAATCCATTTTTGAATAGTCCTGAAGTCCTGAAGTCCTGAAGTGGTATCGATATATTGACGTCATTTTTTTGCACATGGGAAAGAACGGAAAAAGAGCTGTCAGATTTTATGGCACTACTCAATGACATTGACCCCAATCTCAAATTCACTATTGAACGTGACACTCAACGTGTTCATTACCTCGATATGTGGATTGAGAAATCAAATGGAACCCTGTTAACAACTCTGTATAGAAAATAAACGGACAGAAATACTCTATTACAGGGTGACAGCTTCCACTCTGAGCCATTAAAAATAGGACTTCCAAGAAGCCAGTTTTTCAGACTGCGTTGTATATTCCACTCCACAGGGGACTATCTAGAAAAAGCAGCGGAGACGCGCATTAGGTTTCTAAGAAGCGGCTATTCACCACAATGTGTGGATGAAGCTCTTAATTTGGCATTGGGGTAAACACGAGATGAACTGCTACAAAAAAGACCCGCTAAAGCTACAGAACACTCCGTAATGTTCACAACCACATATACTTTGAACTCGCGAAAAGTGGGAGATGCGGTCAAGAAACACTGGCATATTTTATCATCAGACCCAGCCTTGCCCGGCTGAATTTAAAAATCCACCACTTATTGTGTATAGGAGAGGTCGCAATTTACGCAATAAATTGGTTCATGCCAACTGCCAGCCACAAAATAAAATGTTATGCCCTCTTCCAAATGGTAGCTATAAATGCAGAGGATGCGCACAGTGCAACAATATGATGAAGTGTGAATATTTCTGCCACCCACACACAGGAAAACGGTTCCTAATAAATGACATTATTACGTGCTCCACCACCCATGTTATTTACATTATTACGTGCTCCACCACCCATGTTATCTAGATTAGTACATGTCCATGTGGGCTCTGCTATGTCGGTAAAACCTCCCGCTCTCTCAAAGAGAGAATCAGTGAAGACTGCTTCAAGACTGCTTCGATCACGCGGATTGGAATATGTTCCGCATCGCGTCCAACAACAATATTGACGAATATGCTGATTCGGTGAGCGAGTTCATTAGGAAGTGCATTGACGATGTCGTACCACGAGCAACGATAAAAAACATTCCAAACCAGAAACCGTGGATTGACGGCAGCATTCGCGTGAAACTGAAAGCGCGAACCACTGCTTTTAACCAGGGCAAGGTGACGGAAGCATGACCGAATACAAACAGTGTAGCTATTCTCTCCGCAAGGCAATCAAACAGCTAAGTCTCAGTACAGAGACAAATCGAGTCGAAATTCAACAGCTCAGACACAAGAAGAGTATGTGGCAGGGTCTACAGTCAATCACGGATTACAAAAAGAAAACCAGCCCGTCGAGGACCAGGATGTCTTGCTCCCAGATAGGCTAAAAACAATTTTTGCCCGCTTTGAGGACAATACAGTGCCACTGACACGGCCCTACCAAACCTGCGGGTCTCCTTCACTGCAGCCGAGGTGAGTAAAACATTTAAACGTGTTAACCCTCGCAAGGCTGCAGGCCCAGACGGCATTCCAGCCGCGTCCTCAGAGCATGCGCAGACCAGCTGGCTGGTGTGTTTACGGACATATTCAATCAATCCTTATCCCAGTCTGCTGTTCCCACATGCTTCAAGAGGGCCACCATTGTTCCTGTTCCAAAAAGCTAAGGTAACTGAGCTAAACGACTACCGCCCCGTAGCACTCACTTCCGTCATCATGAAGTGCTTTGAGAGACTAGTCAAGGACCATATCACCTCCACCCACCGGACACCCTAGACCCACTCCAATTTGCTTACCGACCAATAGGTCCACAGACGACGCAATCGCAACCACACTGCACAGCTGCCTAACCCATCTGGACAAGAGGAATACCCATGTGAGAATGCTGTTCATCGATTACAGCTCAGCATTTAACACCATAGTACCCTCCAAAATCGTCATCAAGCTCGAGACCCTAGGTCTCGACCCCGCCCTGTGCAACTGGGTCCTGGACTTCCTGACGGGCCGCCCCCAGGTGGTGAGGGTAGGTAACAACATCTCCACCCCGCTGATCCTCAACACTGGGGCCCACAAGGGTGCGTTCTGAGCCCTCTCCTGTACTCCCTGTTCACCCACGACTGCGTGGCCATGCACCGCTCCAACTCAATCATCAAGTTTGCGGATGACACTACAGTGGTAGGCTTGATCACCAACAACGACGAGACGGCCTACAGGGAGGAGGTGAGGGCCCTC
This sequence comes from Salvelinus sp. IW2-2015, assembly GCF_002910315.2. Lineage (NCBI taxonomy): Eukaryota > Metazoa > Chordata > Actinopteri > Salmoniformes > Salmonidae > Salvelinus > Salvelinus sp. IW2-2015. The sequence continues at coordinate 45,737 of NW_019943233.1, read as the reverse complement.
GGAGTGTGGTGTCAGGAAAATAACCTCATACTCAACGTCAACAAAACAAAGGAGATGATTGTGGACTTCAGGAAACAGCAGAGGGAGCACCCCCCTATCCACATCGACGGGTCAGTAGTGTAGAAGGTGGAAAGTTTTAAGTTCCTCGGTGTACACATCACGGACAAACTGAATTGGTCCACCCACACAGACAGCGTTGTGAAGAAGGCGGCCAGCGCCTCTTCAACCTCAGGAGGCTGAAGAAATTCGGCTTGTCACCAAAAGCACTCACAAACTTCTACAGATGCACAATCGAGAGCATCCTGTCGGGCTGTATCACCGCTGGTACGGCAACTGCTCCGCCCACAACCGTAAGGCTCTCCAGAGGGTAGTGAGGTCTGCAGAACGCATCACCAGGGGCAAACTACCTGCCCTCCAGGACACCTACACCACCCGATGTCACAGGAAGGCCATAAAGATCATCAAGGACAACAACCACCCAAGCCACTGCCTGTTCACCCCGCTATCATCCAGAAGGCGAGGTAGTACAGGTGCATCAAAAGCAGGGACGAGAGACTGAAAAACAGCTTCTATCTCAAGGCCATCAGACTGTTAAACAGCCACCACTAACATTTAGCGGCCGCTGCCAACATACTGACTCAACTCCAGCCACTTTAAAAATGGAATTGATGGAAATTATGTAAAATGTACCACTAGCCACTTTAAGCAATGCCACTTAATACAATGTTTACATACCCTACTTACCCATCTCATATGTATATATACTGTACTCTATATCATCTACTGCATCTTGCCATCTTTATGCAATACATGTACCACTAGCCACTTTAAACTATGCCACTTTATGTTTACATACCCTACAGTACTCATCTCATACGTATATACCGTACTCTATACCATCTACTGCATTGCCATGCCGTTCTTGTACACCACTCATTCATATATCTTTATGTACATATTCTTTATCCCTTTACACTTGTGTGTGTGTGTAAGGTAGTAGTGTGGAATTGTTAGGTTAGATTACTGTTGGTTATTACTGCATTGTCGGAACTAGAAGCACAAGCATTTCGCTACACTCGCATTAACATCTGCTAACCATGTGTATGTGACTAATAAAATTTGATTTGATTTGATTTGATTTGATTTGAACATAAAGGTTAAATAAGGAGAAACGACAGGGATTATCCAGTCGCAGTACATTTTAATGACCTGAAGCATTTCTACCTTTTAGATTTTGTGGCATAGAGAAAGTTAAGATATCAGACAGGGGAGGTGACATTAATAACACTCTGAGTAAAAGAGAATGTTTTTGGATTTTCACCTTCCAGACATTATTTCCTAAAGGTCTTAATGATGAAATGCCTATGTATGTTATGCTGTGAATTTGAACATGAATTATGAACATGAATTATTTAAGATTACTCTGATGTTTTTTGTACGATGTACCCAATGATTAATGCAAACTTGCTCGGTAGGTCTATGTCCTCATTGTGGTTTTACAGACGTGTTTAATACGTCTTATTTACACATTTTATTTGAATATTTATGAAACGTACATTGTGTAGCACTTATTTGTTTTTCCTTCGCCTCAACCCATTTAATTTTATCTGAAATGAAAGAGCCTACTCATGTAAACCATTTCAGAGAGATAAAGACAGGAAAAACCAGCCCGGTACACCGCTGTAGGTTCCACATGTAGAGAAACCCTTATCTGATCTAGGTGTTGGTCAACAGACACCTTTCAAGAGATATGACAGAGGCAGTTTAGCTCCCCTCTTAACCTCCGGACATTTTAGTCTTATTAGTGTCTCCTGTCAATGCACTGACCACTATTGAGGTCACATACGGTCCACTATGTCCAGTGCCAAGTGTATTACAGTCAAAAGGTCCACTTTAATGTAAACATAAGAATATGTTATCTTCCTGGGGAGGGTGGGGGGAGGTGGGTTGTTAAGCAGTAGCTGTTGAACCCCACCTACCACTGAAAACATCTCATACCAAAAAGAGAACATTTCCGTGAATATACTGTATGTTTTTTTGGGAGCAGTATCAAAGGAAACGTGGGAGATTAACCTGTGTTGAGGACATGTTTGGATGGCAGCCATTGCCATAGCCCAATCAGTGATAAAGCAGAAACACACCCAGGTTCACCATGTCTGTGAACTGAAAGATGTCCAAAAGATTAAGCAGCAAGAAGAAGAGTAAGTTCCCATGTCCAGGAGCAATATATTTTGTAAGGCCCTACACCAGCAAATTATAAATCAATACTAAATTGAATATGCTGTGTGTACTTTTGTGATGAACAAATAATTTACAACCTAACTGATAGATGTTTCAATGTTTCAGAGACTCCAGTGGACAAGGCCCAGAAGGAGGTTCTGTTCAAGTTGGGCCTGGAGGTTTTCTGGACCACCCCTCTGGACCTGGCATTCATGTTGGATATCAGCACCTGAAGCCTGGAGAACCAGCCCCCCCCCCCCCCCCCCCCCTGCAGGCCTTCTTGGGCTCGGTGAGGAGGACTCTCAGTGTGCCGTCAACCCCATGGATCTGGAAGGGCTGAGGGGAATAGATTAGGGAGCTACCCAATACAGGGCAGAAAAGAAAAGAAAAGCATCCTGCAAGAGCTGGGAAGTTTCAAGATGTCTCCCGCCATGAAGGTTTTCACTGATGCCCTCTGCACTGCAGACAAACAGGAGAGAGATTATTTCCTGACCTGGTTGAGGCTACGGCTAGAGGCAAGGCAGCGGATGCAGCATTCACCCATCCAACAACATTCACCCATCCAACAGCATTCACCCATCCAACAGCATTCACACATCCAACAACATTCACCCATCCATCAACATTCACCCATCCATCAACATTCACCCATCCAACAACATTCACCCGTCCAACAACATTCACCCGTCCAACAACATTCACCCATCCAACAACATCACTCGTCCAACAACATTCACCCGTCCAACACATTCACCGCAACAACAATCACCCGTCCAACAAACATTCACCGTCAACAACATTCACCTCGTCCATCCAACATTCACCCATCCAACAACATTCACCCATCCAACAACATTCACCATCCAACAACATTCACCATCCAACAACATTCAACATCCAACACATTCACCCTCAACACATTCATCCCATCCAACAGCATTCACCGCTAACAGCATTCACCCATCCAACAGCATTCACCCATCCAACAACATTCACCCATCCAACAACATTCACCCATCCAACCACATTCACCCATCCAACAACATTCACCCATCCAACAGATTAGTCAAGACAAGTGTGGCGAAGCAATGGATGGAATCTGCGAGGAACACGAAGAAGGAGCAATTGATGAAACCATTAAAACCTGTTATGGCTGCAAGGGAAAGTATTGAGTAGCCAGAAAAAAGGTGCCCATTTCAAACGGCCTCGTACTCAATTCTTGCTCGTACAATATGCATATTATTATTACTATTGGATAGAAAACAATCTCTAGTTTCTAAAACCGTTTGAATTATTTCTCTGAGTGAACAGAAGTCATTTGGCAGCACTTTCCCTGACCAGGAAGTAGAATGTCAGAATATATGCTCTGTTCAACGTTCTGCCTATACATGGTCATGACACGTAGGAGCCTACGTACACTTCATACGCCTTCCTCTGGGTGTCAAGAGGATGTGAGAGAAGAAATCTTGTGTTTATCTTGGTCTGAGGTGGAATAAAAGCTATTTCTTTGACGTGACCGTCCACTTCCGGTACTCTGAAGCGCGCGACTTGGAAGTGAGATTGCCTTCTGTTTTGCTGCCGTTATGGACGACAACTATCTCCGGCTCGGATTTTATTTGATACATGTGATCATATCATCGTAATGTATGTTTTTTCAATATAGTTTAATCAGATTTATTGAATTTTTTCGGGAGTTTTGCCGTGTTCCGTTTCTGACTTTGTTTACGTTGGAGAGATCCGTGCCACTCGGCTAGTGCCCATGCTAAATGAAGAGGGAAAGTTGCCATTCTGAATCCAAACAACGACTCAACTGGACAAAGGACACCTTGATCAACATTCTGATGAAAGATCAGCAAAAGTAAGACCCAATTTATGATGTTATTTCATATATCTGTCGTGCATGTGAACTGGTCGTGGGCGCCCAATGTTTCTGGCTATTGTGGCTATGCTAATATAGCGCTACATTTTGTTTTCGCTGTAAAACATTTAATAAATCGAAATATTGTCTGGAATCACAAGATGCCTGTCTTTCAGTTGCTGCACACTATGTATTTTTCAGAAATGTTTTATGATGAGTAATTAGGTATTTGACGTTGGTGTCTGTAAATGTTATGGCTGCTTTCGGTGCAATTTCTGATTGTCTGAAATGTAATTTTATGATTTATTTATGATTTATACCTGAAATATGCACATTTTTCTAAAAAAACATATGATACATACATAAATATGTTATCAGACTGTCATCTTATGAAGTTGTTTCTTGGTTAGTGGCTATATATATCTTTATTTGGTCGAATTTGTGATAGCTACTGATGGAGTAAAAACTGGTGGAGTAAAAAAAAGTGGTGTCTTTTTGCTAACGTGGTTAGCTAATAGATTTACATATTTTGTCTTCCCTGTAAAACATTTTAAAAAATCGGACATGTTGGCTTGATTCACAAGATGTGTACCTTTCATATGCTGTATTGGACTTGTTAATGTGTGAAAGTTAAATATAAAAAAAAATAGATTTTGAATTTCGCGCCTGCACTTGAGCTGGCCTGTTGTCATAAGTGTACCGACATCGGGCTTGCAGCCCAAATAAGTTTTTAGGAGCATGGATATGAAGTAGTGAATGAAACCAATGATAAGCCTGAAGAAATGATTGGAACCAGTGAGGATCCTGGAGAAGAACAGGAACAGGGCCTTGACCCCTCTGTTCTGGGTCTTGAGCACTTTCTTCGTGAGATGGGTCCGGTCTTTGAGCTGACCCACAATAGCCCTGTCGGATGGAACCCACAACATTCTGCGCCTCCCCAGTGTTACGGTTGACCTGCTCCTGTATGGGGTTCCCCTTGAGCTCCTGGATGGGGATGCATCCACTTTGCCCCGTAGCTGGGTGGGATGCGTCCTGGCCGTGTTCAACCAACGTCTGCCAACAAAAGGCGTCAAGGTCCACGTTAAGACATCACTGGGGGTCCACAGTGCCAGGAACTCAGAGGTATTCTCTGCTCTGTTTGCGGTGCACTTCCAGAGGGGAGAGAGATGTTGCACCAGGGGGGCATACATGCTAGCACTGAGCCTACCAGACAATCTGAAGAAGGACATAGAGTGTGACTTCCTGCTGATGATTGATGTAGAGGGACTCTGTTCTCCAGGACTGCACAAGCAGGAGGACACCTTGGAGCACGACAACAAGATGGCCAGCCTGGTTGTGGGGCTGACTGACGTCATTCTGCAGAACATGCCTCCAGATGTGGATAATGAGATGCAGAGCACACTGCCCGCCACTGTGAATGCACTCCTCCATACCAGGGGCTCTTGTAGAATGCCCATCAGCCAGCTCATGACCCAGGGTGTTGGACTGGACTCCAAGCTGCTGTCCTTACAACTAAAGCATGTGACTCAGATCCTTGAGGCAGAGGCTAAAGAGGCAACAGTTGATCTTTCTGGTGGTTGAAGATATCCCTCTAGTGGTGCGGGGGCTGTGCTTTGGCAAAGTGGGTGGGGTTATATCCTTCCTGTTTGGCCCTGTCCGGGGGTATCATCGGATGGGGCCACAGTGTCTCCTGACCCCTCCTGTCTCAGCCTCCAGTATTTATGCTGCAGTACTTTGTGTCGGGGGGCTAGGGCCAGTTGGTTATATCTGGAGTACTTCTCCTGTCTTATCCAGTGTCCTGTGTGAATTTAAGTATGCTCTCTCTAATTCTCTCCTTCTCTCTTTCTTTCTCTCTCTCGGAGGAACTGAGCCCTAGGACCATACGTCAGGACTACCGGGCATGATGACTCCTTGCTGTCCCCAGTCCACCTGGCCTTGCTGCTGTCCCAGTTTCAACTGTTCTGCCTGCGGCTATGGAACCCCTACCTGTCCCAGACCTGCAGTTTTCAACTCTTAATTATTGGCTATGAAAAGCCAACTGACATTTATTCCTGATTATTATTTGACCATGCTTGTCATTTATGAACATTTTGAAAATCTTGGCTCTCTCTAATTTTCTCCTTCTCTCTTTCTTTCTCTCGGAGGACCTGGGCCCGAGGACCATGCGTCGGGACTGCCGCCCGTGGTGACTCCTTGCTGTCCCCAGTCCGCCTGGCCTTGCTGCTATTCCAGTTTCAGCTGTTCTGCCTGCGGTTATGGAACCGCCACCTGTCCCAGACCTGTTGTTTTTCAACTCTTAATTATCGGCTATGAAAAGCCAACTGACATTTATTCCTGATTATTATTTGACCATGCTTGTCATTTATGAACTGGCTTCCAGTTGAAGCTCGCATCCGCTACAAGACCATGGTGCTTGCCTACGGAGCTGCTGTCTCTTATACACATCTAGATGTGTATAAGAGACATATTGTAAAGTGGTTGTTCCACTGGATATCATAAGGTGAATGCATCAATTTGTAAGTCGCTCTGGATAAGAGCGTCTGCTAAATGACTTAAATGTAAATGTAAAAATGAACATTTTGAACATGTTCTGTTATAATCTCCACCCGGCACAGCCAGAAGAGGACTGGCCACCCCTCATAGCCTGGTTCCTCTCTAGGTTTCTTCCTAGGTTTTGGCCTTTCTAGGGAGTTTTTCCTAGCCACCGTGCTTCTACACCTGCATTGCTTGCTGTTTGGGGTTTTAGGCTGGGTTTCTGTACAGCACTTCGAGATATTAGCTGATGTACGAAGGGCTATATAAAATAAACTTGATTGATTGATTGATCTTGAGCCTGACAACACTATAGAGAGTGTTCCCTGTTCTATACCCTGCCTGATCGGGCCTTGCCTCTCTCTCTGTTCCTGTTGACAAAGAATACAGCAAAAGTGTTTTGCAGCTGAAGCTGAACTTGTTTAAGGCTTTGAAGAAGAGTGCAGCAAAGACCAAGGCAACGACTGAGTCTGCCTGAGTTTAGTCTGTTTAGTGTGGGGGGGGGGCATTTCACAATGGGTTTGTGAATATGGAGGTGGCTGAGGCCTTCTGCATACTGTGCACAGAGCTCTCCCAATGGGAGAGGAACTTTCTGGAACACATGGAGGTCTGGTTCATAGGGGCTCTGGATCAGATCATCACCAGCAAGGCAACAGCTTTGGAGAAAGGAGGTGACCCTCTTGGTGTGCCGAAGGAGGAAGCCATGACTGAAGTCAAGGTAGAGGTAGACAAAATCCGGTCAACACTGGAGGATAACTTGAAGAAGGATGACCTCCACAGAGTGTATATTGAGAGGTACAAGCTCCACTTTTAAAATAGTTTGAATGCGCTCCAGGAATGGGCAACGAGTGAGATGATGAAGAAGCTACAGAGTGCTATAGAAGATCAATACTGTCCAATCAATACTGATGAGCTTTCAGACAGTATTGGATGCTAAGGAGGAGGTGAAGTTGCATGCAACTGATGGAGAGCAGCAAGCTCAACAACTCTCCTCTAGAGGACAAGCACCTGGAAGAGGAGTTTGAAGGTTTGTGGTCTGAGTCGCTCTCTAACTTTGAAAGAGGACATTCCTGCTAGGGTGATCCAAAAGCTGAAAGAGAACCTCACCAGCCGTGAACTGCACAAGCACATGCAGTCAAATCCAAGATGGTAGCCAATCAGTCTGTCCATTTGTATGTGTGATCCTTGAGACCAGATTTTTAAGAGTTTTTATGTTTTAATGACCCTGATCCTGTTTACAGAAGAAAATACGTTGTATGTGAAGGTGGATGCTGTATATAACAACTATTATTTTTTAGATCTCAGTCTCTATTTGATGAAATTGACTTGTACAAAGATTTCGGATAGAGAAGGCCTTTATTGAATTATCTTCACCTTATGCCCTACAATTTTGCAAACACTCCAATGAGACCATCATGTCCACCAGGAACTTGGTCTCTCTCTGCAATTACATTTGTACCACTCTCAAACGCAACTGGACCTACACTTGATGGCATACTTCCAAAATCTCAAACTATTGAATGACTTTTTTTCTGTGTCGAAAGACTCAGTTCATTTTATTGACAATGGTGCTGGCTCCACCAAGTCCTCACGCATTGGGCAACCGAGATATATTGTTATGCTTTTATTGTTGATCTCTGGTAATGTGCGATCAAACCCTGGGCCGGTAGATACCATGCAATCTCTACTGACTCCCTATGATTTCAAAAACAGAGCAGGTTTTGGCCTCTTGCATGTTAATGTCAGAAGTCTATTTCCAAAAATAGACATGATTCGAATATGGGCCAAAATGACAAATGCAGACGTAATGGTTTTATCAGAAACTTGGCCAAAGCAATCTGTGTCAAATAACTTGATTTCTATTGATGGGTCCGCGTTTTTTTAGAACGGATCAGATGAGTAAAGGAGGAGGGGTTGCAATCTATGCGAAATCCGAGTTTAACACCTCTGAAATTCTCTCGATTACCAAAGTCAAACATTTGGAATTGCTTGCGGTTAAAGTGAACATATATAAGGACTCCCACATCACTGTAGTCGACTGCTACAGAACGCCCTTGGCTTAGGAGACGCACTAAACTCTCTTTCTGATGCCCTGCACAAGCTAAATGACTCTGAATTCAGTATTTTAGGAGATTTGAACTGGGATATGCTTACATCTGTATGGGACTCTTTTAAAGAACTGTGTGACTCTCTGAATCTCGCTCAATTAATTCATGCTCCTACAAGACCGAATCCCAGAGCACCTAACAAATCAACGCTATTGGACATTATTCTAACGAATACCCATCACAAATACACATCGACTGGGATATTCTGTAATGATGTCAGTGATCACTGTGCAATAGCTTGTGTTAGAAACACAAAAATTACCAAAGCCAAACACCGTTATATTTTTAAAAGACATTTTAGACAGTTTGATGAGCAAGCGTTCTTACATGAGCTGTACCATAATATTGACAGGGTAAGTCTGATTCCCGATGTTGACACTGTCTGGGACTATTTTTATATGAAATGTGTGTTGATTTGCGATAAGCATGCACCCGTGAACAAATTTCAATCCCTGGTTTTCAGATAACTTGCCAGAATTAATTAGAAAGAGAAATATCTCTTGGACTCAGAGCGCTAAGAAACAAATGCACAGGATTGATCAGGAAGTCCAAATCAGATTACTATTTAAATGCAGTCACAGAGAACCTAAACAACCCTACCAAGTTCTGGAAGCTAATCAAATCAGTGGCAGGTTCTAATGTATCCTCTGGCCTCCCTGAACATTTAATGATGGATTCAAATGAAGTGAAGGATAAAGCCAATATTGTAGGGTTTTTTAACAAGCACTTCATATCTGCTGCTTCAGTTTTTGATAATGGTGGGGCCCAGGACTCTAATGTAAACTCTGTTACACTCAACTATGTTATAGGCCCTCATGTGAACCATTTTAACTTTGAGCCTGTTTCTTATACTGAGGTCTATAAAGCACTAAAAGGCAATAGACACTAAAAAGTCTGCAGGTCCAGACAACCTGGACCCCCTACCTCTTAAAGATAGCAGCTGGTAGTATTACTGAACCTGTGGCTCACATTTTCAGCTTGAGTCTCTTGACCAATTCCATAACAAGCATTTGGAAATCAGCATATGTTCTCCCACTGCTAAAGGGTGGAGATCCCTCAGATGCTAATAACTATCGTCCTATCTCCAAACTCCCTATCCTGGCCAAAGTCTATGAATCCCTAGTGAACTCACAGTTAAAAAACTTCTTAATTGAAAATAACATACTGAGCAGGGTTCAGTCTGGCTTTAGATCGGGGCAGAGCACCACAACTGCAGCTATGGCAGTGGCAAATTAGATAATTAATGCACTTGATAAAAAACAACATTGTGCTGTGGATTCATCTAAGGCCTTTGATTCAGTTGACCATGAATTGTTGCTAGCTAGACTCAGAAATATTGGTCTCAGTGCAGGGGCAGTACATTGGTTTAGGAACTATCTTTCTGACAGAACACAATGTGTATATACTGACAATCACAAGTCTAGCTTTCTTGAGATTAATAGAGGTGTGCCCCAGGGTTCCATTTTAGCTCCTGTGTTGTTCTTAATTTTGATTAATGATTTGGGAAATGGGATGCAACCAGCAAAGTTACATCTATATGCAGATGATACAGTTATATATATTCATGTGCTCCTTCTCTGGTTCAGGCTGTGGAAGAGCTCCAGACTGCTCTTCAGTCACTGCAGGCCTCCCTTTATGGTCTCAAACTGGTCTTGAATGTACAAAAAACTAAATTCATGACCTTTACCAGAGCTAGAACCTTGCCAGAGAACGTTAGCATTGTCACATCTGGTGACTTATCCATTGAAAAAGTGTCATCCTACAAATACCTAGGTATTTGGTTGGATGACAAGTTGTCCTTTAAAGTTCATGTGGATAATCTTGTGACAAAGTTTAAATTGAAATTGGGTTTTTATTTTCATAATAAGGCTTGCTTCCCGCTTATGGCTAGAAATAAGCTTTTCAGGCCACTTTTCTCTCTGTAATTGATTATGGTGACTCCTCCGTCTTACACAGACTGGACTCTGTCAAGTCTGGACTCAAATCAAGTCAAGTCAAATCAAATTTATTTATATAGCCCTTCGTACATCAGCTAATATCTCAAAGTGCTGTACAGAAACCCAGCGTAAAACCCCAAACAGCAAGTAATGCAGGTGTGGAAGCACGGTGACTAGGAAAACCCCCTATAAAGGCCAAAACCTAGGAAGAAACCTAGAGAGGAACCAGGCTATGAGGGGTGGCCAGTCCTCTTCTGGCTGTGCCGGGTGGAGATTACAACAGAACATGGCCAAGATGTTCAAATGTTCATAAATGACCAGCATGGTCAAATAATAATAATCACAGAAGTTATCGAGGGTGTAGCAAGTCAGCACCTCAGGAGTAAATGTCAGTTGGCTTTTCATAGCCGATCATTAAGAGTATCTCTACCGCTCCTGCGGTCTCTAGATAGTTGAAAACAGCAGGTCTGGGACAGGTAGCACGTCTGGTGGACAGGTCAGGGTTCCATAGCCGCAGGCAGAACAGTTGAAACTGGAACAGCAGCAAGGCCAGGTGGACAGGGGACAGCAAGGAGTCATCATGCCTGATAGTCCTGACGCTTGGTCCTAGGGCTCAGGTCCTCCGAGAGAGAGAGAAAGAATGAGAGAAGGAGAGAATTAGAATTAGAGAGAACATACTTAAATTCACACAGGACACCGGATAAGACAGGAGAAGTACTCCAGATATAACAAACTGACCCTAGCCCCCCGACACATAAACTACTGCAGCATAAATACTGGAGGCTGAGACAGGATCCTTGCGCTTTATTACACATGCCAAGTCACTCACCCACCATTGGACATTGTACCAAATGGTAGGTTGAACATCACTTTATATATCATGTTGTATTGTATTGTTGTATGTTTTAATTATGTAATGTAATGATTGTTGCTGTTGCCTTGGCCATGTCTCCCTTGAAAAACAGACTCTGGGTCTCAATGTGCTTTTCCTGGTTAAATAAAGATTAAATCATTTTTTTTTTAAAGAAGCTCAACGAAAGATCCCGTCTAGCTTTATTGTTTATGATGAGCACGTTGGTTACCTCAGCAGGTTAAAGCACATGCTTGAAGAGAACAACAGCTTGCAGAGATTAGAGGCACATAGGTTAGCGACAAGGACTACAGAAGAATACAACGACTTTGTGAGAGAGAAATCCGCGGCAGTAGCGGACTTCTCTGACATGTACATCACTGAGGTTCTGGAAATCATTGATAAGGCGTTAAAGGCAAGCCCATGGAGATTTGTGTTTGAAGTCAATCTGAAGGTTGATCTCTGTAGTAATGCTTGTCGCGACTTCCAGGAAATGCACGACCACTATGCCAGAGTCAGAGATTTCCTTGTGTATCTAAATGGGAGGAAGAACAGATTCCTGGGGGTGTTCATTGACCAGTTCTGTAAGCTGGACCAAGGTTACAGGGTAGCCCAGGCATTCACCACCATGATTCTCAAACCAGCAGCCCTGGACTACATCTAAAGCCCTCTGGGCATTCAGATTATGGAGGAGATGGTGAGTGGTGATGATGCCCAGCAGTACTTCTCCCCTCAGGCCTTCAACTGCAGCCTTCTGGAGGAGTTGATGCAGGAGGACTGCTTTGAGAGCTTCCTGGAGTACCTACTGTCCCACGAGAACTTCAGCCTCAAGAGGATCCAGGATAGAGTGGTGAAATATCTCACAGGAACAGCCATGATAGATGAGTGGAGGCAGCAACGCCTGGGAGAGATCGTAGGCAAGATGGAGGCAGCTGTCAGCCAGACAACAGAGGGTGTTAGAGGGGTGCTGAGTGATACTAAGCTGCTGCTGGAGAAGGTGTGTCTCACCCTGGAGGTGGACAGAGATGTGTCAGTCAACCGGAGATCAATGGAAGGGCCTCTCTTCCATATCACTACTGAACAGTCCCGCTTTGTAACATACCTGCTGGAAGCCTTGGCAGAGATGCGTCTGGCACTATCACAGGAGTTCTCTCAAAACACAAACATCATCAAGATCCTCCAGACCCTTCCCATCAAGCCCCAGAACAGCCTCTTCGACAGGGTGCGAGGGTGTGAGAAGCAATGCCCTTTCTGTAGGGCCCTGTGCGAGGCTGGTGAAAGCGATCATGAAGTACACAAAGCTCTTCTCCATGCTCTCCTTCACATGTGATGATTCTGCCTCTCTGTCACACAATACCTGCCCCTCTGAAATGGCCAGGGACCGGCTGTTTCAGAACAGGGACACAAACGGCAAGTGCTGCCCTTACATGGACTACCACTACCACTACCTCTACCCTGACTGGAGCATCCCCCCAGAGGACCCTGACAGCCAGATGCCCAGTGCCTATTGGAGGTATGTGCTGGTGAGGTTTAATACCAGGTTTGCACAGGAGTACCAGCGGGACCCTGCCCTGCTGCCTGGGGAGTGGCTCAAGATTACAGAGGAAGAGGCGCTAGAGAGCCTGAGAGAGGCATTCCACACAGAGCAATGCTGAAAGAAGTTTTACTGCTTGACAATATGCTATTAAAGTGGCCAATCAATAATAATAATAATAATATGTTTTTTAAAACATTGACAGACTTATACTCATATAAATTAAGAGTTGGAACCGGAACAGAATAAAAAACAGGAAAATAACAATATTTTTCAAGGAACAGAAACGGAACCAGGAACGTGATCCAAACTGTGATCCATACTATTCCGGAACAGAACCTTTATTTTAAAAGCATGGGAACCGGTAAATAATACTTTTTTTTAACGTTCCAGGCATTCTTTTCCAGACCCCAAAAAAACCTAAACAAAGAGTCTATGCAAAGTCCTCACTCTGTCACTCAGAAACTTATTCTAGTGTTACAGTTGAAGTCGGAAGTTTACATACACCTTAGCCAAATACATTTAAACTCAGTTTTTCACAATTCATGACATTTAATCCTAGTAAAAATTCACTGTCTTAGGTCAGTTAGGATCACCACTTTATTTTAAGAATGTGAAACGTCAGAATAATAGTAGAGAGAATAATTTATTTCAGCTTTTATTTCTTTCATCACATTCCCAGTGGGTCAGAAGTTTACATGCAATGCTACCAAATAATAATTGAGTGTCTTTAAATTGTTTAACTTGGGTCAAACGTTTCGGGTAACCTCCCACAAGCTTTCCATAATAAGTTGGGTGAATTTTGTCCCATTCCTCCTGACAGAGTGTAACGCTCTGGGTGTCGGGGGGTGTGAAGTCAGGTGCAGGAACAACAGAGAGTTCAATATAGTGCTTCTTTAATGCACAACCGGCAAACAAAGTCCACATGGAAACACTGGGTGTGACAAACAAATGTCCCAAACACGGAGGACAAAAACCCAGTCCAAAATACACTTGATGAACGAAACAAACAACACGTTCATCTACTCCCGAATCCAAAATTACAACTGAATAATCCCGCACAAAGAAACGTACGGGCTGGCTGACTAATAAAGCCCAACTAATTATAATCACCTAAACACAGGTGTAACCAATAAACACATAAGGAGGGGGAGGAAAAAGAGTCAGTGGCAGCTAGTAGGCCGGTGACGACGACCGCCGAGCGCCACCCGAACGGGAAGGGGAGTCACCTTCGGTCGGAGTCGTGACACAGAGCTGTTGTAACTAAGTCAGGTTTGTAGGCCTCCTTGCCCGCACACGCTTTTTGAGTTCTGCACACAAATTCTCTATGGGATTGAGGTCATTGCTTTGAGATGGCCACTCCAGTACCTTGACTTTGTTGTCCTTAAGCCATTTTTTTGAGATGTTGCTTCAATATATCCACGTAATTTTCTCTCCTCATGATGCCATCTATTTTGTGAAGTGCACCAGTCCCTCCTGCAGCAAAGCACCCCCACAACATGATGCTGCCACCCCCGTGCTTCACGGTTGGGACGTTGTTCTTCGGCTTGCAAGCCTCCCCATTTTTCAGCCAAACATAACGGTGGTCATTATGGCCAAACAGTTCAATTTTTGTTTCATCCGACCAGAGGACATTTCTCAAAAAAGTATGCACTTTTTCCCCTTGTGCAGTTGCAAACCGTAGTCTGTCTTTTTTTATGGCGGTTTTGGAGCAGCGGCTTCTTCTTTGCTGAGTGGCCTTTCAGGTTATGTCAATATAGGACTCATTTTACTGTGGATATAGACACGTTTGTACCTGTTTCCTCCAGCATCTTCACAAGGTCCTTTGCTGTTTTTCTGGGATTGATTTGCACTTTTCGCACCAAAGTACGTTCATCTCTAGGAGACAGAACACGTCTCCTTCCTGAGCGGTATGACGGCTGTGTGGTCCCTTCAGGCTTTTGGAAATTGCTCCCAAGGTCGAACCAGACTTGTGGAGGTCTACAACTTTTTCTGAGGTCTTGGCTGATTTCTTTTGATTTTCCCATGATCTCAGGCAAAGAGGCACTGAGTTTGAAGGTAGGCCTTGAAATACATCCACAGGTACACCTCCAATTGACTCAAATGATGTCAATTAGCATGTCAGAAGCTTCTAAAGCCATGCCATCATTTTCTGGAATTTTCCAAGCTGTTTAAAGGCACAGTCAAGTTATTGTATGTACACTTCTGACCCACTGGAATTGTGATACAGTGAGTTATAAGTGAAATAATCTGTAAAGAGTTGTTGGAAAAATTACTTGTTTCATGCATAAAGTAGATGTCCTAACCGACTTGCCAAAACTATTGTTTGTTAACAAGACATTTGTGGAGTGGTTGTCAAACAAGTTTTAATGACTCCAACCTAAGTGTATGTAAACTTCCGACTTCAGCTGTATATATATACAGTGGGGAGAACAAGTATTTGAAACACTGCCGATTTTGCAGGTTTTCCTACTTACAAAGCATGTAGAGGTCTGTAATTTTTATCATAGGTACATGATATCACATTGTATGATTTTTAAGTAATTAATTTGCATTTTATTGCATGACATTGCTTTAGCAGTCCTTTGTCCTGCTGGAAGGTGAACCTCCGTCCCAGTCTCAAATCTCTTGAAGACAGAAACAGGTTTCCCTCAAGTTATTTAGTGCCATCCATCATTCCTTCAATTCTGACCAGTTTCCCAGTCCCTGCCGATGATAAACATCCCCACAGCAAGATGCTGCCACCACCATGCTTCACTGTGGGGATGGTGTTCTCGGGGGGTTGAGAGGTGTTGGGTTTGTGCCAGACATAACGTTTTCCTTGATGGCCAAAAAGCAACATTTTTGTCTCATCTGACCAGAGTACCTTCTTCCATATGTTTGGAGAGTCTCACACATGCCTTTTGTGTTTGCTTATTTTTTTCTTAAGACATCATTTTTTCTGGCCACTCTTCCGTAAAGCCCAGCTCTATTGAGTGTGCAGATTAAAGTGGTCCTATGGACAGATACTCCAATCTCCGCTGTGCTGCCTTGCAGCTTCTTCAGGGTTATCTTTCATCTCTTTGTTGTCTCTCCGATTAATGCCCTCCTTGCCTGGTCCGTGAGTTTTGGTGGGCGGCCCTCTCTTGGCAGATTTGTTGTGGTGCCATATTCTTCCATTTTTGAATAATGGATTTAATGGTGCTCCATGGGGTGTTCAAAGTTTCGGATATTTTTTTTATAACCCAACCCTGATCTGTTCTTATCCACAACTTTGTCCCTGACCTGTTTGGAGAGCTCCTAGGTCTTCATAGTGCTTAGTGGTGTTGCAGACTCTGGGGCCTTTCAGAAAATGTGTATATATACTGAGATCATGTGACAGATCATGTGACACTTAAATAAAGTCCACCTGTGTACAATCTAACTTATTATGTGACTTCTCAAGGTTATTGGTTGCACCAGATCTTATTTAGGGGCTTCATAGCAAAGGGGGTGAATACATATGCCGTTTAAAAACAAATATAATTTTTTAAAACAAGTAATTTTTTTCATTTCACTTCACCAATTTGGACTACTTTGTGTATGTCCATTACATGAAATCCAAATAAAAATCCATTTAAATTACAGGTTGTAATGCAACAAAATAGGAAAAACGCCAAGGGGGATGAATACTTTTGCAAGGCACTTTTCAAAAGTTTTCAAAAGTTTGGGGTCACTTAAATGTCCTTGTTTTTTAAAGAAAATGCTTTTTTTTGTCCATTAAAATAACATCAAATTGATCAGAAATACAGTATATTACAGTTATAGAATATCTACATAGGTGTACAGAGGCCCATTATCAGCAACCATCACTCCTGTGTTCCAATGGCACATTGTGTTAGCTAATCCAAGTGTATCATTTAAAAAGACTAATTGATCATTAGATAACCCTTTTGCAATTATGTTAGCACAGCTGAAAACTTTTGTACTGATTAAAGGAGAAGTAAAATTGTCCTTCTTTAGACTAGTTGAGTATCTGGAGCATCAGGATTTGTTGGTTCAATTACAGGCTCAAAATGGCCAGAAACAAAGAACTTTCTTCCGAAACTCATCAGTATATTCTTGTTCTGAGAAATGAAGTTTTTCCATGCGAGAAATTGCCAAGAATCTGAAGTTCTTGTACTGTTTACTACTCCCTTCACAGAACAGCGCAAACTGGCTCTAACCAGAATAGAAAGAGGAGTGGGAGGCCCCGGTGCACAACTGAGCAAGAGGACAAGTACATTTGAGTGTCTAGTTTGAGAAACAGACACCTCACAAGTCCTCAACTGGTAGCTTCATTAAATAGTACCCGCAAAACACCAGTCTCAACGTCAACAGTGAAGAGGCGACTCCGGGATGCTGGCCTTCTAGGCAGAGTGGCAAAGAAAACGCCATATCTCAGACTGGCCAATAAAAAGAAAAGATTAAGGTGGGCAAAAGAACACAGACACTGGAAGATTGGAAAAAAGTTTTATGGACAGACAAGTTTGAGGTGTTCGGATCACAAAGACATTTGTGAGACGCAGAAAAAATGAAAAGATGCTGGATGAGGGCTTGTCGCCATCTGTCAAGCATGGTGGAGACAATGTGATGGTCTGGTAGTGCTTTGGTGGTGGTAAAGTGGGAGATTTGTACAGGGTAAAAGGGATCTTGAAGAAGGAAGGCTATCACTCCATTTTGCAACGCCAGGCCATACTGTAAGATGTGTGTATATATTGGACTCCAGAGATGTGAAACAGGTACGGGGAGTCAACATTTAATCAGGAACAAAAAGGTAACAAGACAGGCACAGCATCGGCACATGGGAAACAAGGACATACGACAATCAATGCTGAAGCAGGGAACAGAGCGGGGAACCAGACATAGGGAAGGTAATGACGGAGGTGATTGAGTCCAGGTGAGTCCAATAATACGCTGATGCGCGTGACGGGGGAAAGGCAGGTGTGCGTAATGATGGTGGCAGGAGTGCGCAATGTTGGGGAGCCTGGCACCCTCGAGCGCCAGGGTGGAAGAGCGGGAGCAGGCGTGACACCCACCCTGTGGAAGGCGCTTAATTGGAGCCAATTTTGTCCTACAACAGGACAATGACCCAAAGCACAGCTCCAAACTATGTAAGACATTTTTAGGGAAGAAGCAGTCAGCTGGTATTCGGTCTATAATGGAGTGGCCAGCACAGTCACCTGATCTCAACCCTATTGAGCTGTTGTGGGAGCAGCTTGACCATCTGGTACGTAAGAAGTGCCCATCAAGCCAATCCAACCTGTGGGAGGTGGTTCAGGAAGCATGGGGTGAAATCTCTTCAGATTACCTCAACAAATTGACAACTAGATTGCCAAAGGTCTGCAAGGCTGTAATTGCTGCAAATGGAGGATTCTTTGACGAAAGCAAAGTTTGAAGGACACAATTATTTCAATTAAAAATCATTATTTATAACCTTGTCAACGTCTTGACTATATTTCCTATTCGTTTTGCAACTCATTTCATGTATGCTTTCATGGAAAACAAGGACATTTTCAAATATATATATATATATATATTTTAGAAATGCATTCTTGAACATGTGAACTTTCATGTGCCATAATTACAAACTTGTATGTGATCCGTAAATATGAATTCAAATGTTAAATTATGAGCCTAGTTTAGCAAAGGAGAAAGCACTTAGCTTTACCGGGAGAATGAAATGTCTCTCCTAGCTAGTCATTATTGGCTGAGATAATGGGGTGTTTGGCCATGCCGAAAGATGAGTCCTGATTGGTCTGTCACGTCACAGGATTCTGTCTATAACAGAATGGGGGCTTCCCTGGTCAGTATAGAGTATAGATCATCTTTGCTACTGCAGATTTTTGAAAAGATATAGCTTATTGCTTTGGACAACAGGAAAAGTGTTGCTACAGCTATCAAAAACAGTGCTGCCCTGAATTTAGCTGGATTTAACCTTTTACTGTAGTGGGCTAAATCAGGGTCACACAGAGTGATTCTTGATAGTCTTATACAAATCTACTTTGAACCAAAAGTATACACCGCACACACATGGTTATGGGCTTATAAAAAAGAAGACACCTGTTCCATGTCATATATAGAGTTACATGTATTCAATTTTGAGTTTACGTTCCAATATTACACTTTATATACATCACAGAAGACTGAAATATAACAAAGACATCTGTTCCATGTCATATATAGAGTTACATGTATTCAATTTTGAGTTTACGTTCCAATATTACACTTTATATACACCACAGAAGACTGAAATATAACAAAGACATCTGTTCCATGTCATATATAGAGTTACATTTATTCAATTTTGAGTTTACGTTCCAATATTACACTTTATATACATCACAGAAGACTGAAATATAACAAAACGGTCTGACATAGAAACACTGGATTTTCGCTGTTTAAATGTAAAAAAAAAAAAATTATGATGACATTATGAGAAATACTAATAACATTCCACACATGAGGCCAAAATGAGTGCTTTTGGTCATTGACTGCAGGAAAGGGCTACCTTAGATTTTTGGTTGAGATGGAGACGTGAATCCTTCACATCAATTATTAATTTGTAGACAAACTGGAATTAAAGCCAGACTAAGTCAGTGGGGCAGACGGAGCTATCCAAGTAGAAGATAAATCTAAATTGTCAATTAACTTAGACAAGTTAACAAATTTCATGAACGATTCACGTCTCCAACTCAACCAAACAAAAAAAGCTAGGGGATTGGGATTAAGCCAGTGGCTCAGATGGAACTATACAAGCAGTAGTAGATGCATCTCATTTAAATGTTGATATTTGGTTGCATTCTCAACCAAACACAACTCAATATTACCTTTGTAATACAGTAAAATAGCCTAAAGTTATGACTATCTTCCAAACAAATGTAACATTCAACCTTAACATGAGTAACACATCCATGGCCACATTTTGAGGTTGCTGTAACTATGCATTTCTTCTTATAAAATCCTTTTTTAAATTTAACTAGGCAAGTCAGTTAAGAACAAATTCTTATTTTCAATGACAGTCTAGGAACAACAGGTTAACTGCCTTGTTCAGGGGCAGAACAACAGATTTTTACCTTGTCAGCTCGGGGATTCGATCTGGCAACCTTTCAGTTACTAGTCCAACGCTCTAATCACTAGGCTACCTGCTAGGCTACCTATATAAAGCACGCATGTTCAAGATAGCATGCAGAGGTGATTGCAGGTATGTGGAGATCTTCAGAATTGCTTTAATAATCTGCACAGAATCTCGAAAGGCATTGATCACAAGCACCATCTAGTTTTAATGTAATATTTTTTACTGCAATCCAGGTCATTTTTTGTGCTATTAGATGAAGCACAGTGATAACACATTCATCTGTTGTATAAATAAAGAACATATCTGACATTGTATTCCCATTTGAACGTTCTTGTGCTTTTAAATGGTTGAAAGCGTAGCGATAGACATTTTGATGACAACTAAACCAAAAATCAGACATTGTTTTTCCATCGGAATTTGGGTGTGCTTTTAGTTGGTTGAAAGCATTAGTGATAACACATTGGAAAAACGCAACAAACTTTTTTTGATGTCTTTTTTGAGTGGGTGAACATACGTTGTAATCTCATTGATCAACGTCTCAACCAAATATTACCCAACTATCCACCTTGAAACGAAGTTGTGTTCCCAGCGTTGCCATGTTCGAGCTCAATCTGTTCACAAATCTAGCTGCTCCTCACCTGTTGCATAACATCTGACCCCAGGCAGCCTGGCATCTGCTAGACCAGGATGCCCAAGCAAAGATGTCCATCCAACAACCCTACTATGAATGTCCATTGGCCTGTTTGACTTAACCTATTGACTTTCTTCCCTATGATAGATGATGTTTTGCCACCTGTGTTGGCCAGAGAATATAGACCTTCCCTGACTCTCAAGGAGGTAAGGGCACACCTGAGGGATAAACGTTGTGCGTAGAGGAGATGATTACCGCCTCTCTATTTCTGTACCACAAAGCTCTTTATTGGTCTTAGCCTGCCGTGGCAGAGAATGTGTGTGTGTGTGCTTGCGATTTTGTGTGTGTGTGTGTGTGTGTGTGTGTTTTCCATCTACCTCCCGCACCTCCTGCAAAGCACACTCCACTGACTGTTTGGATCTATCAGCGTGTACATGATCTCTCTTCCACGGCTGGACTGAGGAAACAAGGGAAAGAAGCAGTATCACAGCAGGCCTATCCCAGGCATCAAGGAATAGTTGTCACGATGATAGTTACCATGCTAACAGCTATGTATATGGTGGTCAGAGTAGTTGAAAAGGTAAGCCCATGTCTATTGATAACTTTTACATGCTGTTAACAGCTGGTCCAACTCGTGGAGCTCGATATGCATTCTGGAGACCATTCAATCTGTATATTTGACTTTGTACCACTGTATTGCACATTTGATTGGCTTTGATAGGCTTCAAGCTGCTAACTGTCTAAGTAACGTCATCAAATGTCCTAATGGAGTGCCCGAAAGAGTTGTCCATGTTTGTAATATCTATGGTGCTACGATGCTCCGTTGACTTTATCAGGATTCCCATCAGCCATTGCTATGTCAATGCTGTCTGATAAGTTTTTTTTTTTCTTCACATGAGCGTGAATATCTTAGATAGCTTTCTCCAGAGTGAGGGCTTTTAATTAAAAAATATTGAGGAAGTTGTCCTGATTAATGTTCTGTACGCGTGAAAAGGAGAGTGAACTGACGGTCAATACTCGACTTGATCTCATCGTTTCACTTTGGGATTTGATGTAATTGGATGAACACACACACACACACACACACACACACACACACACACCACACACACAACCACACACACACACACACACACACACACACACACACACACACACACACACACACACACACACACACACACACACACACACACACACACACACACACACACACACACACACACACACACACCGATTGAAAAGGCTTTAATTATCTCACAATTAAATAGTCATGGTTTAATGCCCCCCTCTCTCTCTCACACTACACACTACACACACACACTACACACTACACACACACACACGACAAGAGTGTTCCACTGATATTAAAGGTAAACAAGAAGTTCAGGAACACACACACACACGCAAATGTAATCCTTTCCATGTCTATCCCAGATAGGAGTGCGGTTTGCGCGCAGTGATCCTCCGTTGCCTTTCATGGTGCCCCAGGCTCTGCCCTGGCAGGTGCACCACGTGTCCCAAAAAAGGAGGAGCAGCGCAACAGCTGAGGTCAGTGCCTCAAACATTCCCATCCACCATCTGCCGCCGCCAGCACCACACCCCTAACACCACCTCACCCTCCCGAAAACATGCCTCCAATGTGTCGTGACCTCACAACCACTTAGATTTCAAGCCATTTCAGATACCTCATCGTTGAGTGTTTTTGATCCGTTAATGTTGCACACGACATGCTGTGCTGAGGTGACTGCTGTGGAGGAGGAGTCATTTTCTCGCCCACTGCATGCTCTTGAATTAGCTAACGTTGACTGAGGACCTCGGCTCAACATCCAACCAGCAGGTAGCCAGGTATTACAGCAGCAGGGACGGCCCAGGGCTGGGACTGGGATTAAGAGTAGGGTGTGGGGGATGGTAGCCGTGTACAAGAAAGCATGGCCCTCTCTCTACAGGCTATCTGAGAACTGTTTCATGAGAAACAATGGAAAGTGGTATTACAATAACAAGACAGAAGCAGCCTGTCGCTTTTGGAAAGCCTGATCTCAAATGACTTAAGAATGGTTGCTGTCCGACATGATGTAGGCCTCAGCTCAATAGGTACAGGCCAATAGGTAGAGTAGACAGACAGACAGACAGACAGACAGACAGGCCAATCCCAGGCGTCACCTTCTCCAGCAGGCGGTACCTGTAATCCCTATTAAGGGGATTTGTGTCTGCGGACGTTACCCAGACTGGAGATTGGAGAAGTAGTGTGTGGGGTTCTGCTAATGGTCAAGGCCCACAGTTGTGTCAAGAACATGTGCAGCTGTAGCTGTGTGATCTCTGGTGGAAGGGATAGCAATCTGCCGATATAATGAATTTAACAAATGTACAGGGGAATGGAGGTATATAACAGACTAGAGGTATCTGACAGTGTTAAGTATAATTTCCCCAGACATGTATTACTAATAACGTTTGAGGTGCCTAGTTTGAGGTGCCTAGTTTTTGTTAGTCTGCCATACTCATCAGATGCGATAGGGGGCGCCAAAGTCATTCTGACATAGAGAGACCAAAGCATACAGAAGGATGTACTGCATAACTTAGCCTTTTCAATGCCATTGCGATGACAGAATTACACCACGGACAGCTAGTTAACAACACATTTGGAGCCATCAACGCACAGCATTTGTCAATGCCTCCGGGCCACCCATTATTGTAGTGCTGAATCACACAAGCGTCAATTACCAACATTTACCGAATTGGCTACTGAAACACCTCTACAGAATGACATTCGCTACATGACCTTAGCTATGGGGACACATAGCTGCCTGTCTGCAAGTCGGGATGCCTCGGAATGGCTTGTGAAGAAGGACACGATCACGTTCCAAACATCCCAGCTCTGACGTTTGCACTGAGCAAACGAGGTGGACAGTCAGGCGTTCCTGCAGTAGCCGAGCATTTCCTGTGTGTGTTTGTGAGCGTGTGTGTAAGTGAGAGGGATGTAACCTGCAGTTGCTGGTGCTACATCATTTTTGGTACTTATAAATTATACGCAACCATCAATTCCGGAAGAAAATAACTTAGAAATGTCTCATGAGCTTAGTTCAACTGCCTGTACTCCATCAGAACCCGGACTATAAGCTCGTTTTACTCCAATGTTTGTAAACGAAACAAATGTAAAAGGACACAGTATAGCCTCCAAACATGGTTAAAACTACACTTTTTACATAACGGATGGTCAATCCTTGCATCCATAGCTCTGTCTATGAATTTGAGTGGTTCCATTTCTCCAGCACTAATCCCCTCAGCTTTTCACCCAGATAGTTATTGTTTCAACTGCAGATTACCCCTTTAACCACTTTCGTTTCTGCAATGGTTTTTTATTGTAGCTTCTTTGGCAGTTCACACTGTATTCTTGTTTACAGTACGATGGCCCGAGGAGGAACAGCCTAGGAGTGTTCAGAAAGAGTGAGTATGAGACCAATCGAGGTTTAAAAGAGTGAAATGCACACACCTAGAAAACATTTCCCAGGTAATGGATCCGAGAGGAAAACATTCATGTATATTTTGTAATTGGTACACTGGTATGCTGCTCACACAGTGTTTTAATGGTCTGACTTCCTCATTTCAACCCAGTTACGGGTCGAAACATCATTTTCTCCTTAAAACACTTCGGGAGCAGTATACGAGTGTGTGGATTTATATTTTTCTTATCTATAACCCCGAACATTCCGTGGCAATACATCTATAACAACGAAGTAGAATCGCCTACCCACATAGAGGCTTGCTGAAAGGCTACATTTACTTCATAACCCCTAACGTTACAAACCACTTGTGCCTTACTACTTATGTACTTGCTACGTTGCTACACACAGTAAATTCGGACCTCTTCCCCAATACAACGTTGGCTGTTGCCGTTGCCACTTTGGCTGTGCCCTGTCTCCTGACGTGCAATCGGAAAGACTCCGCGTGCAGCAACGGGTGTGCAGCGGCGCCTCTCAGCCCCACCCTGCCCGTGGAGAAAGCTGCCGTCACCATCCAGAACCAGTTCAGGAAGTACCAGCAGCAGAAGAAGAGCAAGTAGAAGAAGAGCCGCACCACCGGAGCTCTGCAAGACAGACAGACGGACACAAACACACTGGCAGACAGACCGACAGACCGAGACCTCTCCAAAATGTAAAGAGCAAGAGGACCAAACATTTCCTCTAATTGTGTTACCTGTGTTGCGTAGCGTGTTAAGTAAAGCAAAGTAAATAGTACAGACTGACTTGACATGTGGACATCATACACACACACACACACATACATTCAACCACAAAATGAACGGACAAAATATTACACACATCCCGTCTTATACTATGTAACTGAATATATTGATATGCTAATGTGCATATGTGTATTTGTGAAGATACTTATGTGCGAGAGTATTTTTGCGTGTGTGTGTGTCAGCGTCTGTGTGAGAGCGTGCACATTGTGCTGTATGTATTGCAGTATGACTCCTATTTCAAAGATGAATAGATGGATTGCTAATGCAAAAAACACACTCCATTAAACTCCTGGGTAATCCTGGATTGGTGATCTTTGTTGTTGCACTGCCCTCTAGTGTTGAAGTAATGAATTGCTTTAATTTCACATGTTGGGTTATTCCTACCGTGTAATCAATCATTCTTGTGAGATTTTGCTCGTTTTAGTTCAAAAAGTTTCCCATGGGAAAACGTTTTGCCACATTATGTACTAATAAATACACCCCTTGATCCAGAGTGAAGGAAAGGATGGAAAAAGGAAGATATGAATCATAGAAAGATAGCTTTATTGCACAAGGTGTTGGAGTACTCTTTTTCTGGTTTTGTTTGTTTTCATAGAAAAAAAACGGTAGAGTTAAACAAGCAATTGCAAATTGAAGCAAATTTTCATAAAAGTTTAAGAACTCTCTCTGTATTTTTTAAAACGCTTTTTCCCTCACCCCTTTTTCGTAAATTTGTTTCTCCATTTTTCTTTTCATACCCAACAAATAATTCAAAGCATGCAATGCCGTTTTTCCTCAACAGAAAAAAAATTAAATTAAAAAAAGTGAACAAGAAAGAAAATCAATATTTTAAACTCAACAAAACTTCTTGAAAAAGAGGAACCAATTGTGAAAGCAATTCTGGATTTTTTTTGTTGCCCCATTCAAAAATCTAATTCTAAGCAGTGTTACTATAATACTATAGTTTTCTTTAACCCTCTCCTGTTTAAAGTTATAACTTTAATCAAAGTTTACATTGTGCCCTGGTTTCATTGGGAGATGTTGAAAATAGTACTTATTCATACAAAACACTTTGCTATGTACAAGAGTCTTTAATAGTGGGGTAGCAATGCTGTTGGGGCAGGAGGTGCAGGTAGGGGGGAATCTGAGACCCCCTTGAGACCTGATATTAACATGTGTCCTGGCAATGGATCTGTGGTCACATCCGGTCACACACAATCAAATTGAGCTGGAGTAGACATTTTGGGGTCAAATCTGATCACAGGACACGTTATTACCAGGTGTAACTGAGGGTCTGATTGGTCAAATAGGTTGGGGCAAAGGTGGGGTGGGGAGTTTGATTCCTGACCCCGTCCAACATGCACACAGCTTGTCCTGGGATTGGTTGGAGCTAGGGAGTCCCTGATTTCAATTGGCTAGACAGGCCTGCCCCTTCACGTGACACCACCGTGTGTCTCAAAGCAAACCGTTTCAAAATAATTGCATAACCAAGGAAGCCAAAAACAAAATAAACAGTACCATAAAAATATCAACGGAAAGGAAAGGTTCTTCTCTCTGCGGACTCTCCCTGTTCTGTTCACTGTCTGCAACAGGCAGGGAGGAGCGTGAGTGTTGTCAGCTATGAGCAGTTATAACAGTTATATGCATGTCCGGAATAGGAGTGCTGTGCACGGACATAATGACAACGGTAAGACACAGAGGTCACTATGTGCTGTCTTCACTAAGTTCAGTCATGAGACGTCATGGAGGTTGTTAACAGACCACACAATACAATACAATACAACAGGTTCCATTTGGTTCTATTCTCTTAACACCTGAAGTAGGGTCATACTTCTAAGTTGGCCTTAGATTTGGGGACGTACACAATAAGAATGTGGGTTGGCACTGTGGCATGGCCCACTACTGTTACCTGAATCCCCATGTGCCAGGGTTAGTTGTGCCAGGGTTAGTTGTGCCAGGGTTAGAATCTAAACTGAAATCAACACGGGATGTTGCCTAAGCTTTGTGACTCAGTGCTGAAGCTACTGTACCGCTCACTAACTAGTGCTTATAAACGGTTGAAGGTTCCCTGAAATCGTTCTTTTATCTGTGAGTGATGTCCCTCACCCTTTCTACAGGTGCACTTAAAAGAGGGTCTTGCTGACCACAATGAATGCACTTTACCTCACTGACCACAAAAGCCACTATGACCCCAAAACAACCGCTTTGTCGTCTACTCTCCACCACAGAGGCAACTCCAAACCAAATCAACGACAGGTCTGATGTTATTAAACACAGTAACCACACTGGCTGCCATGGGGTTCACTGACACACGAGCCATTCTGACACAAGCCATTACACAATGCAACTAGACTGCATTAGATTGCAACCAGGCTCACTGGCTCAGGTACTACCCATCACTGGGCCTTAACTACTTACAGTAGATACTTAGGTTTACATCCTGATTGGCATGTTTGATGTACTTCTGTTCCTGCACTGTAGCTACCTATGTACCTGGCAGAGGGGGAAACGACCATGAGGCCATGGCATCAATGTTTACATTCCCAAACTCGGCCTCTGATACCGTCGCTAACGCTCAATTTCATCTATCTATATCTTTCTTGGTTGTGCTAGCCGTTTCCCGTTCTCCTCTTCCTCCACTCTTCCTCTTAACCCGCGGCGGCTTCCACTGTGCGATTGTCTCATGAGTTATATTTTTATCTATTGTCAATTACGATGACTTTATATCACTCTGCTTTATTTAATAGTTATATATTTTCGATATATTTCGATATAAATATATAGTACAGTCTTTTAACAACAATATGATATTTTTTTATTTTTATATTGCGAGAGCCCTGATGTGAAATGTTCCATTTTTCCTTTATTTGGGGGGGGGGGGGGGGGGGGGCGTTTCTTTGTCATGGGGCTAAGCTTTGGTTTAGAATAAAGAAAATAAAGAAAGAAAGAACGCCAACAGAAACCGACAATCAGCTTCAATACATTTTCGTGGGATGGGGGGCCTTAGATAACCGATTTCTTCTTGAGACCACTTCATTTCAAAAGACTAACTCATGTCCACCTGCCATCTCTTTCATCCTTCCCTAAACACTTACACTGCTGTTTTGTCTTCCTTATCTATCCATCTCTCCCTGCAAACCAACGGTCCTCGCTGCATTTTCCCGTTTGTACATTCTCCTCTGTTTCAATCTGAAATCTGTTCATCCATCCATCTTTCTGTCGAGTTCATCTTTTGTCAGTCTGTCTGTCCGTCTGTTGGCCTGCAGTCCATTTGTCAGTCAGTCCCAAGTATTGTCATTAAATGTCTGCCTGCCTAGCAGAGTGTGCTAGAAGGTCACAGTGAGACTGTGTGGATGGGGTGGGGTATGGAGGATGGGGGTGTGGTGTGGTGGGTTGGAAGTGTTTGGGTAGACAGAGGGGTGGGGTATGGAGGAATGGGGGTGTGTGGCACCAAGCGCAAATGAACGACAGAGCAAAGGGTTTTCTTCCTGCTTCAGGGGATTGGAGAGAATGACAGAGAGGGGCCAAGAGGAGGGGTGGTCATTTCACCCCTGCGCCTCTAATGAACGGCAAATCAACTCCCTCTCTCTCTGTCCATCTTCCTCGTCATCTCCAAGGCGACGCTGCCAGTGTCAATCACACCGGGCCAACCAAAGTCCAGAAGGGAGAAACCGACATGTGACGTCATACAGTGTGACATCATCGTCCCCAAACCACTGTCACAAGTAGCAAATGGACAGGAGTCTTTTTAACGCACGCCTCCGCCAAGGAGTCAGCATACAGATTGATTAAAAAGGTCCACTGCAGGTGTGTGCCAGCCACATGTATACATATATATTTGCACATATACACGCACACACGCAGGCTCGTGAAGGTTCTGTGAATCCATTCTACCCTCTTTTAATGCACATCAGTTTATATATTCCAAAAGAGAAAAGCAAAGATTTTAAAAAATACGGTTCAGATTCATCTTTCGTGTGAAGACGATTCCTGTTTTACCCCCCCCTCGCTCTGTTTCCTGTTGTCCTATAAAATAGTCAGTAACACTCTATACTGTGTCATGAATTGCATGAAAAAAAGTCCCCAAGGCTCCTCCAACATCGTCGTGGGAACCACAGTCTGTTACCTGTTTGTGTGAGTCCGTACCAGGATGGCTTTGGAGGGCCAGAGACAGACACCAAGATAGTTGGTTTATGCATAAGCACTTTCCGTGGCAATGCGCTGCTGTACGAACTCTGAACTCAGAGACGTGAAAAGAAACACGTAAAACGGCCAAAACCATCTAGACAGGTTTATGTGAAACTACATCTCTTAGTACTTGGTTTATCATTCACCGTTCTGAATTTAAAAAAAAAAACAAGTGCACATGGAAAGTATTTTGTGCATAAGTTCTGAGGTGTCTCAACAGATAATTGGAGAGAGAGAAAGAGAGAGAGAGAGGGATAGTGGGAGAGTGAGAGAGAGAGAAAAAAAGTTTGCAAAAACAAATCTAAAAATGATATTGAGTTTAGCGAGTTATTTCCAGGGAAGGTAAAACAAAACAATAGAGAGAGAGGAAGAGAAAGAGAGAAAGAAGGCAGAAAGAAGACAGACTCCTGTGCTATAAAAGCCCAATCTGGCCCCTGCCGAGCGGCCCCACTGGCCTGACAGTGCAGGAGTCAGGTGTGTGTACGTGTGTCTGTGTGGCCCCTAACCCTTCCCAAGGCTCCAACATCCACGCCAGTGGCTCCAGCTACACCAGTGTATAAGATTTGGAGTAGGCCCCGCCAGCCGCCTGCTTCTGTCTGTCTAGTCTGCCCAGGCCTGACGAGCTGCTCTCCAGCAGAGAGTCTCTGGAGTCTCCCCCCGTGGCTCCCCCGCTGGCTGCGTCGGTAGCGGCTGCAGCGCTCTGGGCAGAGGAAGAGGAGCCGGGCATGGTGAGAGTCCTCTGGGGCAGGGAGGAGGTGCTGGAACCACCAGACGGCCCTCCAGTTGCCCCTCCTACAGCACCACCGCTTCCATCCCCTGATGCTCCTCCTGAGGCGCTGAGGCCGGCCAGGCCAGCGTGGCCCGCAGTCAGAGCCTGCTGCTGCTTGGAGGAGTCCAGAGTCATGTGGCGGCCCTGGGAGTGGTACGCCCGCTGGGCCAGGCTGCGGATGGAGGCCTCGCGCGGCGGCACCACCGGGCACGGGTCACGCAACTCCGACTGCTTCCGGAAGAATGGGTCTGTCTTCATGTAGAGGGGAAGGTTACAGTAGTCACCTGGGATGGGGGGATGAAAGAGAGAACGAGGGAGAGATAACGATTTGACAAGCATCTTTATCAGGCACATTTGTTAAAGGTCAGAGTACCGGTATGTGTCTAAAGTACAGCAAACAACCCTGCTCACTCTAACCCTGCTTAGAGGCCTTTACATTAGACTGACCTATAGGATCATCCTAATCAACCCGCAGGTCTCATACTCACTTTTTCCAGTCCACTCGCTCTTGTTGGCGCGGTGGGGGATGGGCACGGCAACGTTGGTAGGTCTGCCGCGGTCGTAGTCCTGGGGTTTGGGTGGCGAGGCGGTGAAGCGACACAGGCCCGTCTCGGACGGCGTGCTCATGGAGGTCATGCTGTCGGCGTTGTCGTTGGTGCCCGTGGTCATCTGGTCTGAGGAACTGTCGGAGATGAAGCACTCGGTGATCTCAAACTTGGCGTGCTGCAGGTGCTCCTCAAGCTTGGCGTGCTCGTAGGCCCGCGCCAGCTCCTCATAGGTGGAGGACGCGCCTCTCTGTGACACCATGCTGTACGCCCCTTATCTGAGGACCCAAAGAGAGAGGAGAGACGGGAGGACAGACAAAGAGAGGAAGAACAGAGAGAGAGAGAGACAGAGAGAGAGAGACAGAGAGAGACAGGAAGAGACGAGAGAGAGACAGAGACGAGAGGTGAGAAGGAGACAGACACAGAGAGAGAGAGAGAGAGAGGGAGAGAGGGAGACAGACAGAGAGGGAGAGAGGGAGACAGACAGAGAGAGAGACAGAGAGAGAGAGAGAGAGACAAAGACAAAGAGAGGGAGAGAGCGACAGAGAGAGAGAGAGAGAGACAAAGACAAAGAGAGGGAGCGAGAGAGAGAGGGAGAGAGAGTTGGTGTTCTACATGAAAAATAGCAATTTCACACCGTCTCCTTGGACTACAGACATGTGTGTGTGTGTGTACGTAGCCTATGTTTTGGGTGGCTCACTTGTGTCCTTTGTATATGTATGTATGTCACAGGAGGTTGGTGGCACCTTAGTTGGGGAGGACAGGCTGGTGGTAATGGCTGGAACGGAATAGGTGGAATGGTGTCAAATACATCAAACATGGTTTCCATGTGTTCGATGCCATTCCATTTGCTCCGTTCCAGCCATTATTATAAGCCGTCCTCCCCTCAGCAGCCTCCACTGATGTATGTATGCAAGTGTGTATATACGGCATATGTTTGCGTACGTGTATCATGAACTGTGTGTGTTTGTGTATCACAAGTGTGTACATCACGAGAGTGTGTGTTACACGAGAGCGTGTGTGTTAAGAGTGGGTGTGTAGTCTGGTATGTAGCCTAGTCATGAGTGTGTGATGAGTGTGTGTGTGTGCATGATGTGCCAGGCTCACCCGTGTCCTGTGAGAGGCTGGCGCTGTAGCTGTCGCTCTCGGTGACGGTGATGCCATGCTGGGAGCCCACGGTGCGCCAGTCGGAGGTGAGGGTACGGGCGGGCGTGGACGACTGGCACTTGGTCAGGGTCCACTGGCTGGAGTAGCGGTTCCTCGTACTGTGGGTCGACTTCACGCTCTTCCTCGACACCGGGTCTTCCGGGGGAGAGGGAGGGAGGAGAGGGAAGAGGGGAAGAGGCGGGAGGAAGGTAGGAGAGGTGGAGGAGAGGAGGAAAGGTGGGAGGAAGGGAGGGGGGGAGGAAGGAGGAGAGGTGAAGGAAGGGAAGAGAACACAAGAGTCAGTAAGTTAAAGGCGATGATGGAGGGAATGGACAAGACAATATAATATAAGTCTACTATGTGTTTATCAGTTGACCAGGAACATAAGACTAAGTGCAGTTAGGGCTCTCCACTCACTTGTCCCTGGTCTGATGTCAGACATGTCAATCAGAGGGCCGGTGTTCTGGATGAGGGCGGGGTGATGCACAGACACGCCCGTACAGAAGCTCTGTGGATTCACGTTCTGGCTGAACTCTGTGTCCGTCACTGGGATGGTGGCTTTGTCTTCACCTGACAGAGGGATTGACAGAAGCAACAGTTATTCATGACGGAGGATTCACGCTCATTCATGAACACCAATTTGCATTACATCCGTATCAGGTAGGCACTCAGCAGCACAAAAACACACACACGGACGTACACACACACACACACACACACACACACTACACCGACCGATCTGTTTGATGCCTTCCTTATCCTCGATGAGCAGCTGGACTCTGGGGATATCGATGTG
>NW_019943233.1:10217-12589 GCF_002910315.2 Salvelinus sp. IW2-2015 | reverse complement strand
TCACCCTCTCAGTCTCTTTTCCACAGCCTCATCCTCCCTCTCTCTATTTACTCCCTTCAGTTCTCTTTTCTGCCACACCTCTCCTCCCTCTCTACTCAACACCCCTAACAGCTCTCTTTCTCCACCACCTCTCCTCCCTCTCTCTCACACCCCTCAGTCTCTTCTCCGCACCTCTCCTCCCTCTCTCTCTCACCCCTCAGTCTCTTCTCTCCTTTCTCTCTCGCCCAAGATCCATCTCTTTTTTCGCCCCTTTCCTCTCTTTCTTCCCTCTCTCATTGCTCTTTCCTCTTTTTTTGCTCCCTCCCTTACTCAACCCTCTATCGCTTCTCCACACCTCTCCCCCTTTCCCTCCCTCCCTCACCTCTCAGTCTCTTCAGTCTCTTCTCTTTGCGTTTCTTGCGGATGATGAAGAGCAGGGCGACGACCAGAGTGACCAGGATGACGGGGCAGCCGATGGAGAAGAGCTTCTTGACGTCGCCGCCTTCGGGCCGTGCTGACTTGATGGGAGGGATGGTACCTGCTTAGAAAATATATCAGGGTATATGACATTACATCAGGTTTTATAGAAATGGGTACACGTGTGGAAGAAGATGTATGGGGAGCGGATGAGGAGAAGAGAGACAAACTAAATTGGTTCTAACAAATCATTTTAAAAGGAAGTCAATTGCTATCCTATTTACGTGAGTTATCACGAGTTGTCACACGCCGAGACATATAATAATGTGTTCCAATTCCATTTCTAAGTCACATATGGAGGATTATTAACTGGGTGGTTCGAGCCCTGAATGCTGATTGGCTGACAGCCGTGGTATATTTAAGCAATAAGGACCGAGGAGGTGTGGTATATGGCCAATATACCACTGCTAAGGGCTGTTCTTAAGAGTGCCTTTGCACAGTCTTTAGCCGTGGTATATTGGCCCTATACCACAAACCCCCGAGGCACCTTATTGCTATTATCAAATGGTTACCAACATAAATAGAGCAGTAAAAATAAATGTTTTGTCAAACCCGTGGTATACGGTCTGATGAACCACAGCTGTCAGCCAATCAGCATTCAAGGCTCAAACCACACAGTTTATACAAGACTGTATACCACGCGTATGACAAAACATTTATTTTTATTGCTCTAATTATGTTGGTAACCAGTTTATAATAGTCATATCCCAATTTACCTATTTGCTTATGGTCTTGTGTACACCTAGCGAACAGTTATTTAAATTATATGATAATTTATTTAGCAATTTTATTTGGAGTGGAAAGCCAGACAAAATTAAACGGGCCTATTTATATAATGAATATGAATTAGGAGGGCAGAAATGATTAAATATTAAGGCATTAGACCTCTTACTAAAGACTTCAGTCATACAAAAGTTACACTTAAAACCAAACTGGTTCTCTAGCAGATTAGTAAGAATGTCTCACCCCATGTTCAAGAATGGCCTTTTCCCCTTTACTCAGATTACAACCTCTCACTTTAGTCAGATTACAACCTCTCACTTTATTCAGATTACAACCTCTCACTTTATTCAGATTACAACCTCTCACTTTATTCAGATTACAACCTCTCACTTTATCATTTATTCAGATTACAACCCTCGCACTTTAATTCAGGATTATATCTCTGTCGCCTTTATTCAGATACAACCTCTCACTTTATTCAGATTACAACCTCTCACTTTTTTAGATCACAACCATCTCACTTTATTCAGATTACAACCTCTCACTTTATTCAGATTACAAACCTCTCACTTTATTCAGATTACAACGTCCTCCACTTTATTCAGATTACAACCTCTCCACTTTATTCAGATTACAACCTCCCTTATCAGATTACACCTCTCCTTATTCAGATTACAACCTCTCACTTTATTCAGATACAAACCTCTCACTTTATTCAGATTACAACCTCTCACTTTATTCAGATTACAACCGTCTCACTTTATTTAGATCACAACCTCTCACTTTTATTCAGATAAACCTCTCACTTTATTCAGATTACAAGCCTCTCACTTTATTCAGATTACAACCTCGCACTTTATTCAGATTACAACCTCTCCCTTTTATTCAGATTACAAACCTCTCACTTATATTCAGATTTACAACCTCTCACTTTATTCAGATTACAAACCTCTCACTTTATTCAGATACAACCTCTCACTTTATTCAGAATACAATCTCTCACTTTATTCAGATTAAAACCTCTACTTTATTCAGATTACAACCTCTCACTTTATTTCAGATTACAAACCTCTCACTTTATTCAGATTACAACCTCTCACTTTATTAGATTAACAAACCTCTTAACCTTATTCAGATTAAAACCTCTAACTTTATTCAGACATTACACCTCTCACTTTGAATCTCCTCTATCT
>NW_019943233.1:0-9934 GCF_002910315.2 Salvelinus sp. IW2-2015 | reverse complement strand
ACAACCTCTCACTTTATTCAGATTACAACCTCTCACTTTATTCAGATTACAACCTCTCACTTTATTCAGATTATAATCTCTCCCTTTCAGTTATTTGAAAAGGAAATCATCTCCCAAATATCGATATAAAAAAAAAAGCCATAGAAAGTTGGTTGTAATTTCAATTAAATTCAATTCAATTTCGACCAGAAAAAAAACAGAACAAATAATACAACAAATATTGTGGTTAAACTCAATTATACTAATATAAAAAAAATATATATGAAAAAATAAATATATAAAAGGTATAATCTTTGTAAAGGATATATTAAATAGGACTGGTGGAGTTATGTCTCATATGCAGCTAACAAAAATATATGGAAATTATTTCCATATAAAATTAAAATTAAAATGTAAATTACAACCAACTAATCTCAGCATTACCGCACAAATGGAAGAGGTAAGTGGAATGGGGGGAATGTAGAGAACTTGTCTGTCGGCTCTGCATCAAAGATCATAATTGGTTAAAAAAATTGTGATAAATAAAAAAGTATACCAGTTTCATTTAAGGACCAAAAAATTCACAACTCTCCCATATAGATTGCAAAATAGTTGGGAAGAGATTTTCAACGTACCAATTCATGGTTTATGGACTGACACGCAAAACGACGCCGGATTCAAAACTTCAATTTTTCAATTGAAATTATTAGCATATATTGTTGCGAAGAATCATTAGATCATTTGTTTTGGTACGGTCCATATCTAGCTTGTTTTTGGTCACAGGTCCAGGAATGGCTAAACATTTGTAACATTTACCTAGAGCTAACTCTGCAGAGAGCACTACTGGATGATCTGAAAATTCATAGTCAATCAATCAATAATATAATAATACTTATAATAATAATCATTTACCATCTGTAGAAACGATGAGAATAGAAAGGTTCAGTACTTTTGTGAAACATCACAGCACAGTTGAAAAATATATGGCAAATAGAACTTCAATATGGATGGTGTTAAGAGATAGATGGGAGGGGTTGAATGGAGCTGAAGGGTGGGACTAATAACAACTAATAACAACAAGAAAATTAATGTAAAACATACTGTTTCCATAAAACGTATAGGTTCAGAACTTTTGTGAAATAAATAGATGGGAGAGGTTGAGGTTTGAGGAAGGACAGGAGTAAAAACAAACAAAATAGAACTATTTTAAAATAGACTGTGCCTGTAAAATGTATATGGTATGTATAAGCTGGAAGTAGAGGCCTAAGCGTTATTCTTTATTTGTTTAACACTTTGTTGGTTACCACATGATTCCATATGTGTAATTTCATAGTTTTGATGCCTTCACTATTATTCTACAATGTAGAAAGTTGTGAAAATAAAGGAAAACCCTTAAATGAGGAGGTGCGTCCAAACTTTTACTGTATATATTTGCAAAATATATATGGTGAATTGGAAATGATGCCGACAATTACATTGATGGAAGCTACAATCTATCTGCAATATTAAAGCTGATCTACCCCCTATAATTAAAAATAATAATAATTCTAATAGTAATAAGGCACATTGGGGGTTTGTGGTATATGGCAAATATACCACGGCTATACCACGGGTATGCAGGCCATATACCACACCCCCCCGGGCCTTATTGCTTAAATCAACTCCTTCGATAAGGTCATTTAACTTAAACATATATTTTTTTTCTTCACCAATTGTTCTCCTGCTCTAAGACGTTATTATCCATTTTTAAAAAGAGACATGTTGTTCTTTTGTGGGTTTTATTTCTGTTATTGAGATACGACAGTGAAGAGGAGACAGGAAAGACTGCGAGTCAGAAGGGCAGATCCGAACCCATGCTGCCTCTGGTACGTGTGCTAGCCTCAGCAGTCCGAACCACTGGACCACACAGGCCAGAGAAAACAAACCAGCTTGTACTCACTGCCGTCGTAGTCCAGCGTGGCAAACTGAGAGCTCTGGTTCCCACAGCCGGCGCTGTTACACGCCTTCATCTTCAGCTCGTACCAGGTGGCCTCGCGGAGCTCAGCCAGGAACACGTCGGCCGTGGCGTTGGTGCGCACGCTCTGCCACGCCCAGTTCCCCTTAGGTCTGAACTCCAGCAGCACGGCCGTGATGGGGCAGCCACCGCTCGCCCAGCCCTGCAGGTTGAGCCGGGCGTGGGTAGAGTTGACGTGGGTGAACACCGGATGGTCCTTATTGAACTGGGGCTCTGGAAGAGGTCGGGGGCAGGAAGGTGTTAGTTCTCACTTCACATTATTTTTTTTAAATGTCTTGAAATATTATGATATGGTAAGTGTGACTGAATTCTATGAATCTACCTGTCCACCGCATTTACCCCTCTCACAGCTATAACCATCCACTTCAGCTCCCTCCCTCTCTGCCCATCTTTGCCTCTCCTGTCCCCTAAACACTTCCCATTGTCCCTGTATCACCCGGTCCATCCTCCTCCTCTCCCCCTAACCCTCACCTCGTCCGTGGGTCTTAGCCTCGATGATTTCACTGATGCGTCCCGCTCCCACGCTGTTCTTGGCGGCCAGTTTGACCTTGTACCAGGTGCCACAGCGTAGGTTGTCCAGCTTGAAGGACCTCTCACTGGAACTGATGAACACATCCCTCCACCCCTCTATGTTGTCCACCGAGTACTGCAGCACGAAACCTGGGGAAACACACACGCGCACACACACAAAACACACAGACACGCGCACACACAACACACGCGCCGCAACGCACGCACGCACGCACGCACGCACGCACGCACGCACGCACGCACGCACGCACGCACGCACGCACGCACGCACACACACACACACACCACACAACACACACACACACACAACACACACCACACACACACACACACACACACACAACCATGATAAGAGCATATTTTTCTACCTTCTGTTGTACTGCAGTGCATGATACAAATAGAGAAAATGAGAAAAAAATACATTACATGTAAATAATTTAACATTTAAATGCACCAGATACCCATATATTTTTGCTCATTCTTACTGGTTTCATATTTCATTGTGACAGTACCGCTGGAAAACACCAGAGGGGGATGGTGCATCATACATCTCCTCCACTACCAAAGATCCAGATGGAGAAGGCTGCCATCATGACTGTTCTATGCCGCCATTACTTTCCCAGAAGCTCCCAGCTGGGTTTGGGAGGGCGCTGACTGGCACTATATGCAAATGAGAACACATTATGGCGTCTGCAGTGATAATCAGCTGCCTTGGATTTATAGTCTGTTTATAACTCTCTCTCTAGCTCTCATCTCTCTCTCCCTCTTATGCTATCTTCCCTCTTTATGCTCTCTACCTCTCTCCCTGTCTTATGCTCTCTCCCTCTCTTATGCATCTTCCCTCTCTCCTCTCTTATGCTTTCTCCCTCTCTCCCTCTCTTATGCTCTCTCCCTCTCATTCCTCTCCTCTCTCCTCTCTTATGCTCTCTCCTCTCTATCCCTCTCCCTCTCTTATGCTCTCTCCTCTCTATGCCCTCTCCCCTCTCTTATGCCCTCTCCTC
Organism: Salvelinus sp. IW2-2015; assembly: GCF_002910315.2. NCBI lineage: Eukaryota > Metazoa > Chordata > Actinopteri > Salmoniformes > Salmonidae > Salvelinus > Salvelinus sp. IW2-2015. The sequence goes on along the minus strand of NW_019943233.1, from coordinate 6,409 downwards.
TCCTCTCCCTCTTCTTATCCTCTCCTCTCTTATGCTCTCTCCCTCTCTTATGCTATCTCCCTCTCTCCCTCTCTTATGCCTCTCCTCTCTCCCTCTCTTATGCTCTTCTCCCTCTCTTATGCTCTCTCCCTCTCTTATGCTATCTCCTCTCTCCCTCTCTTATGCTCTCTCCCTCTCTCCCTCTCTTTAGCTCTCTCCCTCTCTTTATGCTCTCTCTCCCTCTCTCCCTCTCTCTTATGCTCTCTCCCTCTCTTATGCCCTCTCCTCTCTTATGCTCTCTCCCTCTTTATGCTCTCCCTCTCTTATGCCTCTCCCTCTCTTATGCCCTCTCCCTCTCTTATGCCTCTCTCCCTCTCTTATGCCCTCTCCCTCTCTTATGCCTCTCTCTTGCTCTCCCTCTCTTATGCTCTCTCCCTCTCTTATGCCCTCTCCCTCTCTTATGCTCTCTCCTCTCTTATTGCTCTCTCCTCTCTTATGCCTCTCCCTCTCTTATGCTCTCTCCTCTCTTATGCCCTCTCCCTCTCTTATGCTCTCTCCTCTCTTATGCTCTCTCCCCTCTTATGCCCTCTCCCTCTCTTATGCCCTCTCCCTCTCTTATGCTTTCTCCTCTCTTATGCCCCTCCCTCTCTTATGCCCTCTCCCTCTCTTATGCCCTCTCCCTCTCTTATGCCCTCTCCCTCTCTTCATGCTCTCTCCCTCTCTTATGCCCCTCCCTCTCTTATGCTCTCTCCTTCTCTTATCTCTCCCTCTCTATGCTCTCTCCCTCTCTTATGCCCTCTCCCTCTCTTGCCTCTCCCTCTCTTATGCCCTCTCCCTCTCTTATGCCCTCTCCCTCTCTTATGCCCTCTCCCTCTCTTTTGCCCTTCCTCTCTCCTCTCTCTTCCTTCTCCTCTCCCTCTCCCTCTCCCTCTCCCTCTCCCTCTCACTCTCACTCAGATAGACAGATGAATGGAGGAAAGGACAGACGGACAGTTGGACAGCCAGAGGGACAGACATAAACTTACAGAGATAGATTGTATTAGTCTAACACAGACAAAGTGAATCAAAGACTGCATGTTGGAAAAAGTGCGTACAGTCGTGGCCAAAAGTTTTGAGAATGACATAAATATTAACTTCCACAAAGTTTGCTGCTTCAGTGTCTTTAGATATATTTGTGCAGATGTTATGGATACTGAAGTATAATTACAAGACTTTCATAAGTGTCAAAGGCTTTTATTGACAATTACATGAAGTTGATGCAAAGAGTCAATATTTGCAGTGTTGACCTTCTTTTTCAAGACCTCTGCAATCCGCCCTGGCATGCTGTCAATTAACTTCTGGGCCACATCCTGACTGATGGCAGCACATTATTGCATAATCAATGCTTGGAGTTTGTCAGAATTTGTGGGTTTTTGTTTGTCCACCGCCTCTTGAGGATTGACCACAAGTTCTCAATGGGATTAAGGTCTAGGGGAGTTTCCTGGCCATGGACCCAAAATATCGATGTTTTGTTCCCCGAGCCACTTAGTTATCACTTTTGCCTTATGGCAAGGTGCTCCATCATCGTGGAAAAGGCATTGTTCATCACCAAACTGTTCCTGGATGGTTGGAGAAGTTGCTCTCGGAGGTACCATTCTTTATTCATAACTGTGTTCTTAGGCAAAATGTTGAGTGAGCCCACTCCCTTGGCTGAGAAGCAACCCCACACATGAATGGTCTCAGGATGCTTTACTGTTGGCATGACACAGGACTGATGGTAGCGCTCACCTTGTCTTCTCCGGACAAGCTTTTTTACGGATGCCCAAACAATCGGAAAGGGGATTCATCAGAGAAAATGACTTTACCCCAGTCCTCAGCAGTCCAATCCTGTACCTTTAGCAGAATATCAGTCTGTCCATGATGTTTTTCCTGGAGAGAAGTGGCTTCTTTTGCTGCCCTTCTTGACACCAGGCCATCCTCCAAAGGTCTTCGCCTCACTGTGCGTGCAGATGCACTCACACCTGCCTGCTGCCATTCCTGAGCAAGCTCTGTACTGGTGGTGCCCCAATCCCACAGCTGAATCAACTTTAGGAGACGGTCCTGGCACTTGCTGGACTTTCTTGGGCGCCCTGAAGCCTTCTTCACAAAAATTTAACCGCTCTCCTTGAAGTTCTTGATGATCCGATAAATGGTTGATTTAGGTGCAATCTTACTGGCAGCAATATCCTTGCCTGTGAAGCCCTTTTTGTGCAAAGCAATGATGACGGCACGTGTTTCCTTGCAGGTAACCATGTTTGACAGAGGAAGAACAATGATTCCAAGCACCACCCTCCTTTTGAAGCTTCCAGTCTGTTATTCGAACTCAATCAGCATGACAGAGTGATCTCCAGCCTCGTCCTCGTCAACACTCACACCTGTGTTAACGAGAGTATCACTGACATGATGTCAGCTGGTCCTTTTGTGGCAGGGCTAAAATGCAGTGGAAATGTTTTTGGGGGATTCAGTTATATTGGCAAGTCAAAAAGGGACTTTGCAATTAATTGCAATTCATCTGATCACTCTTCATAACATTCTGGAGTACATGCAAATTGCCATCATACAAACTGAGGCAGCAGACTTTAATATTTGTGTCAATCTCAAAACTTTTGGCCACGACTGTATACACACAGCGGGCTCTATTTTTGGCGTTGAGCCACTTGTTTGCAGTTTTGACCTGTTAAAACCGGCACTCTTATATTTGCAAACCCTAGGGCCATTTACCAGACTGAACTAATGCGCACACTTCAACTTGAACACACACTGAACACACCCACAGCACGGTAGTCAGATAATCAATGCGACAGCTCCTTAAACTGGGAACCAAAACAGAGTGGACACCAGTCAATAAACATATAGCACGGCATGCAAACTAACGAAGCTTGCTTGGGGTGGCAATGTCTGAGGTGTGCTTAAACATGCGCCAAAGTTCCAATTTCACTTTGTGCTGGTGGGGATATTTAAGACCAATGCATTCACCAAGGAATCGGACATCCCCTTTTAATCTACAGTGCATTCAGAAATGATTCATACCCGTTGACTTTTACACATTTTCTTACGTTACAGACGTATTCTAAAATTGATTAAATTGTTGTCTACACACAATATCCCATAAACAGGTTTGTAGAATGTAAAAAAAATAAAAAATAATCACACAGAAGTATTCAGATCCTTTACTCAGCACTTTGTTGAAGTACCTTTGGCAGTGATTACAGCCTTGAGTCTTCTTGGGTATGACGCTACAAGCTTGGCACACCTGTATTTTGGGAGTTTCTCCAATTATTCTCTGCAGATCCTCTCAAGCTCTCTCAGGATGGATGGGGAGAGTCGCTGCACAGCTATTTTCAGGTCTCTCCAGAGATGTTCGATCGCGTTCAAGTCCGGGCTGTGGCTTTGGCTCTCAAGGACATTCAGAGACTTGTCCCGAAGCCACTCCTGCGTTGTCTTGGCTGTGTGCTTCGGGTCGTTGTCCTGTTGGAAGGTGAACCTTCGCCCCAGTCTGAGGTCCTGAGCACTCTGGAGCAGGTTTTCATCAAGGATCTCTCTGTACTAGTCTCCCAGTCCCCGCTGCTGAAAAACGCCCCACAGCATGATGCTGCCACCACCATGCTTCACTGTAGGGTTGATGCCAGGTTTCCTCCAAATGTGACGCTTGGCATTCAGGCCAAAGAGTTAAATCTTGGTTTCATCAGACCAGAGACTGTTGTTTCTCATGGTCTGAGTCCTTTAGGTGCTTTTTGGCAAACTCCAAGCGGGCTGTCATGTGCCTTTTACTGAGGAGTGACTTCCATCTGGCCACTCTGCCATAAAGGCCTGAATGGTGGAGTGCTGCAGAGATGGTTGTCCTTCTGGAAGATTCTCCCATCTCCACGGAGGAAGCCCGGAGCTTTGTCACAGTGACCAACGGGTTCTTGGTCACCTCCCTGACCAAGGCCCTTCTCCCCCAATTACTCAGTTTGGACAGGCTGCCAGTGTCACGCCCTGACCTTAGTTATCTTTGTTTTCTTTATTATTTTGGTTAGGTCAGGGTATGACAAGTGTGGTATGTGTGTTTTTGTCTGGTCTAGGGTTTTGTATGTCTAGGTTGTGTGTGTAGTCTAGGCATATGTAGGTCTATGGTGGCCTGGATTGGTTCCCAATCAGAGGCAGCTGTTTATCGTTGTCTCTGATTGGGGATCCTATTTAGGTTGCCATTTTCCAGTTTGGTTTGTGGGTGATTGTCTATGTGATGTTGCATGTCTGCACTCGTTATATTTAGCTTCACGTTCGTTTTGTTATTTTTTTGTATTAGTTTGTTTCTTGTTCTTCGTTTTCATTAAAGAAGATGCGCTTTGGTCTCTTTCGTATGACGAACGTGACAGCCAGCTCTATGAAGAGTCTTGGTGGTTCCAAACTTCTTCCATTTAAGAGTGATGGAGGCCACTGTGTTCTTTGTTGGTACCCTTCCCCAGATCTGTTCCTCTACACAATCCTGTCTCGGAGCTCTACGGACAATTCCTTCAAACTCATGGCTTGGTTTTTGCTCTCCTTTATTTTTAAGTTTTCTACTCCGCTAGCCAGCACCTCGCCTAAATAGGTGTGCGTTTCTTTTTCTTCTAGATTGGTTTTTGCTCTGACATGCACTGTCAACTGTGGGACCTTGTATAGACAGGTGTGTGCCTTTCCAAATCATTTCCAATCAATTGAATTGACCACAGATGGACTCCAATAAAATTGTAGAAACATCTCGAGGATGATCAATGAAAACAGGATGCAATTGAGCTCAATTCTGAGTCTCACAGTTGTTGCTGTCACTTGTTATTGTAGCCTATGGTATTCAATAAACCGGAGTAGCAATCAACACAATGGACTCGGATGATAATATTCTGTGCCCCCAGGCGATTTAGAGTTGGATGACAACGCCAAGACCATCAATAACTTACAGAACTTGAGACTAACGCATACACTACTAAGCCATGGAATGCCTTGATTGGCCAGTGAGTGGCCAAGCCCTTGGCACACCTACAACTTGTTTATTTATCAAAGGCCAACCATTTCGCGCCACCGCCAGCTATTGCGCACGTAATAACGGCTGTGAAAGTAGCAAAAATATTTCGGACACCCCTGGACTTAAAGCATTATCGCCAGCAGTTAGATTTGTTAAAATAGAGCTCACTGAACAAATAGGCACACACACTGAACACACACACTGAACACACACACTGAACACACACTGAACACACACGCTGAACACACACGCTGAACACACACGCTGAACACACACACTGAACACACACGCAGTACCGGTAGTCAGATAATCAATGCGACAGCTCCTTTAACTAGCAACCAAAACAGAGTGGACACCAGTCAATAAACAGATAGCACCGCATGCAAACTAACAAAGAGACAGAACGGAGATACGGACAGAGGGCAAGCAGAGAGAGAGAGAGACAGAGGATGAAAGAAAAGCATTAACCCTCCTGTTGTGTTTGTTTCCTGTTAATTCATTCTGTGTTCCCGGTCCAAAATGACCACCCCATTATAGCTGATTATAAATCCATAATAATACATATATTATCACCTAATGTTGTGTTAGATCTTTTTATCAACTTCAGTTCTTGTGAACATTACAAGTTTTGAACTTCTGTTTGCTATATATGGCCTGTAGGCCTCATTGACCTGAGCTCGTACAACTCGTTTTTGAGTAAAGAAAAGCATAATGTATGGATTATTTTGACAAAAACAAATACTCAGATGAAACATATTGTGCTATTTATCACAGACTACTTTGTGTCAAAGTTTAACAAGGACATTTGTTGTGAAACCATTTCAAATGTTTAAATAGCGGCAGGATTTTATGTCATCAACTCGGGATATGGCGTATCTCGTTGGCCCTGGGGTCATCCTGATAACATTTCCAGCCGACAGCCGACCTCTTCTCTCAGGTGGGAATGAATACCAGGACAAATTCCCATTCTTTGACCGGAATGTAACAACAACTTCAGCAGGGCCCTCTTCCTCATCACTGGAACGTAACAACAACCTCAGCAGGGCCCTCTTCCTCATCACTGGAATGTAACAACAACCTCAGCAGGGCCCTCTTCCTCATCACTGGATTGTTCCACATCGGTTGACTATTGGTCTGGATCATATTCTGTGTTGTCTTCAACTTCTGACACTTCCTCCTCTAATGCATCTTCACTGTCATTTTCCTGGCCTCTCTCCTCCTCACCAGTGTCATTGTAACGGGCTTCCTCCTCCTCTTCATACGAAGAGGAGGAGTAGTGATTCGACCAAACTGCAGCGGGTTGTGAATACATAATGATTTAATAAACAAAACTGAAGAACACGACGAACACTTGAATAATTACAAAACAAATAAACGAATGTAGACAGACCTGGACCCGAACTTACATACAACGTGAAGAACGCATGA
>NW_019943232.1:218277-219280 GCF_002910315.2 Salvelinus sp. IW2-2015 | reverse complement strand
AAATACACCGTCATGCCATTCGGCTTACACCTTTCAACGGCTCATGAACAAGGTCCTAAAACCGCACCAGGCATACGCCACAGCTTATTTAGATGACGTGGGGATCTACAGCCCAGATTGGGAATCCCACTTACCCCRGGTACAGGCGGTGTTAGACGCCCTTAGAAAGGCAGGGCTCACGGCGAACCCTGCCAAGTGTTACGTGGGGTTAGGGGAAACAGAGTATCTGGGATACACCGTGGGAAGAGGGTTAATCAAACCCCAACGTAAGAAGGTGGAGGCAATTAGAGAATGGCCGAAATAAATAAGAACTAAATAAGAAGCAGGTTCGAGCCTTCCTAGGGCTGACCGGTTACTACCGGAAGTTCATCCCAAGTTATGCCACATTGGCCGCCCCACTCACCGACATGACTAGAGCCAGAGGGCCAAACATGGTCAAATGGGATGAAAGGGCCACCAAAGCATTTAGGACATTACAGGAGGCTCTCTGCTGTAATCCAGTGCTGGTGGTACCAGACTTTGAGAAAGAGTTTGTGGTTCAGACGGATGCCTCAGAGGTCGGCTTGGGAGCAGTGCTATCCCAAGAGGTAGAAGGGGTGGAAAACCCCATCCTGTTTTTAAGCAGGAAGCTGRAACCACGGGAAACCAACTACGCAGTCGTTGAGAAAGAGGCGCTGGCAGTAAAGTGGGCTCTAGAAAGCCTGAAATACTACCTGCTGGGGCGCCATTTCACCCTCATCAGTGACCATGCCCCACTCACCTGGATGCATAGGGCTAAAGAGAAGARCGCTCGGGTGATGCGGTGGTTTTTGAGTCTCCAACCGTTTCACTTTGACTTGAAACACAGAGCAGGGAAGGAAATGGGATGTGGATGGGTTATCCCGCATGCACGCATATTTTGCTGCGATAGCCCGACCTAGGGGGTCAGATCTAGGGGGGGAGATGTGTGGCAAAGAAGGGGGTCGAGTGATAAATGGCAGATATGTGAGAGCAGAACTAATAA
>NW_019943232.1:213966-216282 GCF_002910315.2 Salvelinus sp. IW2-2015 | reverse complement strand
CACCTTGAGGAGAGCGGAAACCCCACCTAGAGAGGAGGGGAACCCCACCTTGAGGGAGGGACCCCACTCAGAGAGAGGGAACCCCACCGAGAGGAGAAGGGGGAAACCCCACCTCAGAGAGAGGGGAACCCACCTAGAGGAGAGGGACCCAGCCTAGAGAGAGGGGAAACCCACTTAGAGGAGAGGGGAACCGCACCTAAGAGGAACCGCTAGAGGCGGACCCACCTAGAGAGAGGGGAACCCCACTAGAGCGAGAGGGGAACCCACCTAGAGGAGAGGGAACCCCACTAGAGGAAGAGGGGAACCCCACCCTAGAGGAGAGGGGAACCCCATCCTAGAGGGAAGGGAACCCACCTGAGCGGAGAGGGACCCCACCTAGAGGAGAGGGAACCCACCTAGAGGAGAGGGAAACCCCAGCCTAGAGAGAGAAGGGGAACCCACCTAGAGGGGAGGGGAACCCCACCTAGAGGGTAGGGAACCGCCAGCCTTAGAGAGAGGGGAATCCCCACCTAGAGGAGAGGGAGAACCCCCCCTAAGGAGAGGGACGACCTAGGGAGAAACCCCACCTAGAGGAAGGGAACCGCAGACAAGGGCAACGCCATAGAGAGAGGGAACCCCACCGTAGAGGGAGGGGAACCCCACCTAGAGAGAGGGGAACCCACCTAAGAGGAGAGGGGAAACCCCACCTAGAGGAGAGGGGGAACCCACTAGAGGAGGGGAACCCCACCTAGAGAGGGAACCCCTAGAGGAGAGGGAACCCCACCTAGAGGGAGGAACCCCAGCCTAGAGAGAGGGGAACCCACTAGAGGAGAGGGAGACCCACCTAGAGAGAGGGGAACCCCACCTAGAGGAGAGGGGAACCCCACCTAGAGGAGAGGGGAACCCCACCTAGAGGAGGAGTACGGAACCCCACCTAGAGAGAGGGGAAACCCCAACCTAGAGAAGGCTGGACACAGAGAGAGGGGACCCCTGGGCGACCACCTAGAGGAGAGGGGAACCCCACCTAGAGGAGCAGGGGGACCTCCACCTAGAGGAACTGGGGAACCCCACCTAGAGGAGAGGGAAACCCCACTAGAAGGGGAACCACTGAGTGAAGGACCATGAGGAGGGGAACCCCACCTAGAGGAGAGGGAACCCCACCTAGAGGAGAGGGGAACCCACTAGAGGAGAGTGAACCCCACCATAAGGGGAGGGGAACCCCACCTAGAGGAGAGGGGTAACCCCCACCTAGAGGAGAGGGGGACCCCACCTAGAGGAGAGGGGAACCCCGCCTAGAGGAGAGGGGAACCCCGCCTAGAGGAGAGGGGAACCCCGCCTAGAGGAGAGGGGAACCCCGCCTAGAGGAAAGAACAGTTTTGGAAACAATGGTGGAGTAAAGCCGAGGGGATCTGGTTATTAGCATAAAGCGGAGGGACTATGACACTTCTATAAGCATGAAACTGTATAAAAGGAGTGGACTGAGACGGAGTCCGGCAGATGGTCCATGGCCCAGCTCGGCTTGTTACTTTGTAATAAAGTCTATTTGAATTCACAAGTTCTGGTATCTGAGAATTATGATTGATTGAATATTTCCACGACATACATGGTGAGCTTGCCAGGAGTGGCTACAAGGGACCAACAAATGGTGGAAAACTCTGTGACTGCAGAAGGGTCTTTCTGGACAAATTACGCAAACAGGTGGCCACCTAGATGAGAGGTAAGCTAAGTTGTTATCTAACTAGGCAAGTCAGTTAAGAGCAAATTCTTATTTACAATGACTGCCTAGGAACAGTGGGTTAACAGCCTTGTTCAGGGGCAGAACGACAGATCTTTACCTTGTCAGCTCGGGATTCGATGTTGCAACCTTTCAAGTTATTAGTCCAACTCGCTAACCACTAGAATACCTGTCGCCTCTACACTCTAACCACTAGGCTACCTGCCACCTCTACACTCTAACCACTAGACTACCTGCCACCTCTACACTCTAACCACTAGACTACCTGCCACCTCTACACTCTAACCACTAGACTACCTGCCGCCCCAGTTCTTACTTATAGTTAAAGTTTGTGTGATCCGTTTAGAGAGCAATAGAAACACCAAGTAGGTCTCTCCAAATTTATTGAACTAAAGATATCGGGAGCTTTTGAATTCAATAAATGCATGTAAAATAATGAAAGAATAAACATTAGTTTGGCCGCTGCAGATTGGGAGATGTGTGTTTCATCTGTTTTGGATGGTTCAGTTGAGTGGGGTTATTCACCTGTCTTGTTCAGGTGGTTCCTCTGACCAGTCTGTTCAGTCTGTTTGAGTTAGGATTGTGTTGTCTGATTCAGTTTG
>NW_019943232.1:200437-211841 GCF_002910315.2 Salvelinus sp. IW2-2015 | reverse complement strand
AGTATAAACTCTGGGCGCCAGGCGTCCCCTATGGAAGGGAACTCATAGACATGTTTAGAGATGGGAACAACACAGCAGTATTAAACTCTGGGCGCCAGGCGTCCCCTATGGAGAAGAACTCATAGACATGTTTAGAAATGGGAACAACACAGCAGTATAAACTCTGGGCGCCAGGCGTCCCCTATGTCAGGGAAGAACTCATAGACATGTTAGAAATGGAACAACACAGCAGTATAAACTCTGGCGCCAGGCGTCCCCTATGCAGGAAAGAACTCATAGACATGTTTTAAATGGAAACAACACAGCAGTATAAACTCTGGGCGCCAGGCGTCCCTATGTCAGGAAGAACTCATAGACATGTTTAGAGATGGAACAACACAGCAGTATAAACTCTGGGCGCCAGGCGTCCCTATGTAAGGAAGAACTCATAGACATGTTTAGAGATGGAACAACACAGCAGTATAAACTCTGGGCGCCAGGCGTCCCCTATGTAGGAAGAACTCATAGACATGTTTAGAGATGGAACAACACAGCAGATATAAACTCTGGGCCCAGGCGTCCCTATGTCAGAAGAACTCATAGACATGTTTTAAGATGGAACAACAGCAGCAGTATAAACTCGGGCGGCCAGGCGTCCCTAGTGTCAGGAAAGAAGGAAGAACTCATAGACATGTTTAGAGATGGAACAACGCAGCAGGAAAATGGGCACTAAATGGCCAGAGGAGGGAACATTTGATGTCTCAGTATGTGAGGAAATGGAAACTCTAATAAAAACACATAAAACAAGTGACACAGGAAAGAACAGGAACAATAAAAGAGAATATGAGGTGCTGAACATGTTCAAAGCAGAAGGATTGTTGAAAAGTACAAAGAAAACTGGAGGGATGTTGAAGACAGAATGAAAAGTCAGACAGGAAGAAGGTGGAATGTTTGGCAAAACCCCCAGCATGCACCAGTAATACCCCCTGGTGTCCTGAGTGGTGGAAATAAAGAGAGGAACAAAGGTGGAAGATGAGAAGGACACTCCCTCTGTGCCCTCTCAGGTAAAATAAAAGGACCTGGAAAGGACAGGGGAGACTGAGCAATGTGCAGGAAGGAACCCAGAAAAGTGTAACAGTTATGAAAGATTATGTGGAAATAGGAAGACAAGTGTGAATGATTTGGTAATATGGGTTATTAATAATAGTGATATTTGAGGCGCTATWCTGGAATAAGACATTAAGTCATCCGTATTCTCCAGTAATACATYTGCAAACGTTATAGTTTAGGTTCTAATACAAGGTATTAAGTGCCGTGACCAATGAATGATTATCCGGGGAAGTGGGTAGCGCTGCCTTGGAAAATAGTTAATAGAARGTGTGTATTATAGAAGGGAAGGTTTGGGAATAATAACTATTGAAATGTTGACAAACGGCCCCGTTTCTCCCTGTAAGATGGAGGATTTTAATAAAGCCATGGAGTCGCTGAAAGAAGCACCCGAGCATTCTACCAATCTTCTGGAATAGGGAATAATAGATGTACTTAGCTACAAAAAGACTGGCTATGGAGGACATTGATATCATTTGTTACTTCGGCTTTGATGGAGGTTTGAAACCTGTGATCAAAACGACAACTGTGGGGCTGTGGAGAAATAGAGGAAGATATTTTGAGAAATATAACTCCGCCACTTCACAGAACGTGTCAGGGGTTAAGCAGGGCCACAGGAAAGTCACTAACTATAGTTTTTGAGAGTGGAATATAAACTTCGGCCGCACTACAAACGTGTCAGGGGTTACAAGGGCCACAGGAAAGTCACTAACTATACGTTTTGTAGAGTGGAATCACCCCCCCCTCCTCACCATCCCGCCACCCTACTTCCACCCCACCGCCCCTGTGTCAAGCCGTTAGAGGGTTAACCCTGTGGGACTCGCCCCCCCCACCACACTCCCACCCCCCCCCCGCAGGTACACCATACCCCCCCCCCGCACATCACTTTGCTTCCCACACACCCACACTTCTGAAGCTGGGCCTCTTATTCTTGGCCCAATTATACTATAGTATATATAAAATCGCTATTTCTCTCGACCAAACACGGCATATATACCTCGACAGCCTCACCCTATTTGTCCTCATCTCATCATTGCAGTCATGGAGCGGCCAGGTGTCAGGGTGGTCTAACAGGGGAGCTGACCAACCAGGACAAAGTAATGCTTAGACGAAACTCTGCATATTAGTTTTGAGAGTGGTAAAATTAACCAGAGAGTGCAATCTGTTTAGGTGATGGGAGCTCTTATCCTGGTACCACTTTCCACATGGAGAAGGGAGTCGTGCACTAATAGTACGGGACTGAGCGAACCGCTGTATTTTGCCTGATCTAAGGAGAATGACCAGGAATGACGACTCATTAGCATAAGGGGCCCTGCAGACAATGCTTGGACCTCATATATAGTCTGGACTGTGCTCAGGCACATCAGTGTTGTTATCTTATCAATAGAGCAACACCAAATCCTTGTGCGTAGCTAGCAGGAGAGGAAATGATCACACATAATCGGTGTTGTAGACTCTCCTACTTTGGTTCCTACGACCAATTCAAGGGCATGGATGTGAATTCATAGCAGATTAGACAGTTATTTCTATAGTCGAAGAGAAGACTATTGGAGAGTCTTATCTGTCTTTACCGGAGCCTGTACCAACTTTTTTGTAGAGGCCATGGGAGTAGTGCACGGACTGCAGGAAACGGCATAATGCTTGGGTTGAAGAACTCTATGGTGACGAAAAGTTGCCAGGCAGGGATGGGAGAGGGATTCTAAAGGTAACATCATTTACATTATTACTGCAAGAACAATCCAGTTTAGTATCCACATGGTGTATTAGGAGCTACAGAAAGCCTTCTTTTTTTGTTTGTGGTAGTGCTGATCAAATCAACATCCACTCTTATTATATATCGCCCCCCCCCCCCCCCCCCCTCCCCCGCATCATCCCCCGCTCCCCTGATTCCCCCACATCCCCCTTCCCCCCCCCCCCATAGCCCAAGTGCTTCTGACACCCCCGCACACCACCCTCACCACCCCCTCCATCACCCCCCCACCCACCGCCCCATCACACCCCCGCCCCTGACCACCCACACCCACCCACCTCCATCACCCCCCTTCACCACACACCTCCTTCAAGCTTCGCGTCACGGTGTAGAAGTCACGCACTGCGTCGCTTACCAGGAGAACCCGACCCACCTCCCCTAGAAGCATAAAGCCATGGAGAGCGGGCCACTATTAACAGCTTAAAATCGTATAGCAGAAGGTAATTTTTCAAACACCTTAACGGAACAAGGCCAATCTCATTGAGATGGGTGGCTCTGTTCATTCCCCTACACAGTTCTGGATTTTCTGGACGTTGCTGGGGCTGCGAAGAAAAAACAGAGATTAGACATCATGACAGGGACTCAAAGGGATAGGTGTTCATTATTGATGATTCTTTTGTTGCCTATGTTCATCAATTGGACCAGCATGGTTCAATGTATAATATAATCACTTAGGTATTGTCGAGGGTGCAGACAAAGTCAGTCACGTTCGGAAAAGGCCTAGTAACAGTGACGTCAGCTATTGGCTTTTCAGTAGCCATCATATGAGAGTCATTTCTCGGATACCTTACTGTGGTATCGCAGACTCTCACTTGCTCCCTGCGGCCCTATAGACGAAGGCATAATCTGACAAAACAAGTAGTCTGGGACAGGTAGCCGCTGAAGCAACGTTGGCCAGCGTGTGAATGTCTCCGGTCCAGGCGCTTCCTTATGCTTTAACTGCCGCACGGCAGAGGACTGCGGATGTATGAAACGGCGCAGACAGCCCCATCTTTTGGCCCAAGGTGGTCTGGGCCGAGGAGAGCATACATGTCAAGGGGAATCATCATCCGCTGGTAATTTGGTTACATTGGTTCCATTCGTCCTGAGGCAATGTTCCTAGGGCTCCCAGGTACCTCACGAGAGAGAAAGAAAGCGAGAATAAGAGAGAGCTATACCTATTTCTGGCATTACCATTAAATTCACTCCTCTGGCTAAAGGTATCAAAATTCTTATCTGAATAACATCAATTCGAGATGGATAACCATTGACAGGAAAGTATGATCGTAATCTGTCCATGATTAACTTCCCCATAACGGAGACTTATTACCCAACACTCAGCCCCATTTCTGCTGTTATACTTATACTAATTATTTTTCAATGTGTAATAATTGTCATTAGTCTCTTCCTTCTCCGAGCATAACATAACTCTGCATGCATATAATAGACCTATGCGATCGGCTGAGACAGGAGGGGTCAGGAGACACTGTGGCCCCATCCGATGATACCCCCGGACAGGGCCAAACAGGAAGGATATAACCCCACCCACTTTGCCAAAGCACAGCCCCCACACCACTAGAGGGATTTCTTCAACCACCAACTTACCATCCTGAGACAAGGCCGAGTATAGCCCACAGAGATCTCCGCCATAATCTCATGAGATATTGTATGTGATTTTATTCTGAAATAGATTTCTAGAATGTACCAAAGGGGTGGAGTTACCCCTCCACCCCGAGGAATTAGCTGATTAAAATGTAACATAGTGAATGCTAACGAAATGTAGACTTTCTTTTCCAGATAAGTGGGTTTCATTATCTCTAGTTGGAATGTCCCCGCAGACTGTGGTATTGGGGAGAGCAGTATAAAAGTATCTGGATTAGGCCATAAACGGAGGTCCAGATAAGTGAGGCCTTGTGTGTTCTTGACCTACGGTTCACCAGCACGCACACACCATTTACTGGTTACGAATATGCATCAGTGGTGTTGATACTGTGGGATTTATTTTGGATGGGGTCTTTTCAATTCAGTTGTAAATTGGGTATGCAGAAGGATGTAAATGTTTGGAAGGTTTTGAGATGGTTTCTGAAGGTCAGGGAAAGAAAAGGGAGAGGAAATATTGAATGGTGTCAAATGGCCTGTATCCTGACTTTCTGGTGAGACCAGAACAATCTCACTAGAAATTATAGAAACAGGTGGGATTTAATTATAAAATGAATGAGAATCTCCAGTTTCTACTCTATTTAACCATTGCTTTATGAGATAAGTTGATTGGTTATTCAAATTAGTTTATTTTTGATTTAACATGTTTTTGAATCACGTTATGAATCATGTATTCGAAGGGAAAATGACCAGTTCCCTGGGGTCCTGGTCTTTGGGTAAATATACACATGTACTTTGTTCAGTCTGCATATAGAAGGGAAAATATATGTTAATGAGGGATGACAGTTACTTGAAATCGATTGTGATATATGTATTGATGATTTCATTTTTTGTTTCGATACAAATTTCACCAGATTGGGATTTATGGAGTGTGGGATTCCAGAAGGGTTTAGGGTGATAACTTCCTGATCGGATAACTCTCCTGAGAGGTCACCAGTAGAATAAGGGAGTTATCATGGAAGGTGACGTCAGATTGGGATTTATGGAGTGTGGGATTCCAGGAGGGTTTAGGGTGATAACTTCCTGATCTGATAACTCTCCTGAGAGGTCACCAGTAGAATAAGGGAGTTATCATGGAAGGTGATGTCAGATTGGGATTTATGGAGTGTGGGATTCCAGGAGGGGTTAGGGTGATAACTTCCTGATCTGATAACTCTCCTGAGAGGTCACCAGTAGAATAAGGGAGTTATCATGGAAGGTGACGTCAGATCGTGTCTTAATGCATGGTAGGAATAATTTGACCACAAATAGTGTGTGTGAACCTCAAAACCCTCCCTAACCGGCTGAAGAAAGAGCGACAAAGGCGTGAAATACGACAGTGACTTTTAGCCCTTCTATCTGAGTCTGAGCCATAGACCGGGGGGGGGCGGCAGGAGTGCTGAGAGCGCGTGTTGTGGGAACGTGGACAGAGATCTGAGCCATAGACCGGGGGGCAGGCGGCAGGAGTGCTGAGAGCGCGTGTTGTGGGAGCGTGGACAGAGATATGAGGGGGAGCAGTGGACAGAGATCTGAGCCATAGACCGGGGGGCGGGTGGCAGGAGTGCTGAGAGCGCGTGTTGTGGGAGCGTGGACAGAGATCTGAGCCATAGACCGGGGGGCAGGTGGCAGGAGTGCTGAGAGCGCGTGTTGTGGGAGCGTGGACAGAGAGGTAACGGCTCAGGTGAGATACTTGTGTATGTGGGGAGAAATGGATGTATCTATTAGGATATTGAAATCTGGACATTATCAAGGGCCATCAAATGGGACAGGCAAGAGTTACATGTGCCGTTGGGAAGATGAACTGTGAACACGATCTGAAAAAGAGAGAGAGATCCGGAAGAGGGGGGGGGGGGTTGGTCTACACACCTCAAACAATTTGGACTAAGTATGCATTGACATACTGATCTTTGATTACCAGGCCACTCGTGACAGGAAAACAGGGACAAAGGGAAGAGTTATAAGCTTTTTTTAGGACCAACCTCAGCAGGAAAGTGTCCTGAAGACAGAGTCAGGTGATGAGAGACTGGGAATTGTCATGTTATCAGACTTTGGTTTTTCGTTGCATATAAAATGATGCATAGTTTACCATGTTGTTAGTAGTGTTCTGTTGTGTGTTTCTCGTTGCATATAAAATGATGCATATCTTACCATGTTGTTAGTAGTGTTATGTTGTGTGTTTCTCGTTTAATATAAATGATGCATAGCTTACCATGTTGTTAGTAGTGTTATGTTGTGTGTTTCTCGTTATATAAAATGATGCATATGTTACAGTTTGTTAGTAGTGTTATGTTGTGTGTTTCTCGTTGCGTTTCAAGTCCTGTGCCGTCACTCTCTCAGGAGGAAGTTAACAGGGGAAGAGCTCCAGACGACACGTTATTATCAGGGTTCTATGAGAAACAGATATCAGAGTGTTCGTGTGTGATATAGAACAGGCCTTAGTCTCGGAGTTGGACACTGTGATGTTAGTGCTAATTATGTTTCATTTTTTGTTGTATATGATTTTTATCACTGTTTGTTATTTTAAGTTATTTCCAGGTTTATGTAATGTTGAACATTATGGAGTTAAATGTTTTATCACTGTTTGTTCATTTTAATTTATTTCCAGGTTTATGTAATGTTGAACAGTATGGAGTTAAATGTTTTATCACTGTTTGTTCATTTATTTCCAGGTTTATGAATGTTGAAACAGTATGGAGTTAAATGTTTTATCACTGTTTGTTCATTTTAGTTATTCCAAGTTGATGTAATGTTGAACAGTATGGAGTAATGTTCAGAACGGGGGAGTGAGGATTCTGGGTTGTGACTCCTAAACTTGACTAGTGTTAATTATCAGGTATCCTATTGAAACCACTGAGTGGTCTAGAGAGTCTCAGAGTTAGTATCTGTAGGAGGAATGTATCTGGTGGACAGTTAACAGGAATGTACTGAGTGAAGAAAAGATCAATACATGTTGACAGGCAGCTGATAAGGATGCGAGAGCTGTGGATTAAGTGAGGAAGGGGTTAGAGGTCAGGACAGGTCAGATTAAGGATGCAGAGCTGTGGATTAGTGAGGAAGGGGGTTGAGGTCAGGACAGGTCAGATTAAGGATGCAGAGCTGTGGATTAGTGAGGAAGGGGTTATGAGGTAAGGACGTTCAGCTTATATGCGGAGTAAGCAGAACAGTTTTCATCTAGGATTTTTGCCTTGCTTAGTTCATTCATTTATTTTTTATCCTGAAAAGCTACAGGTTAATGATTAAAGCTACCATAACATGATGCAGCCACTGTGGCTTCAAAATATGGAGAGTGGTTACTCCATAATTGTTGTATTGAATTTGTCCGAACATAACAATTTGTTATGAGGAAAAAGTGATTCTTTTGCAAATGTTTTTGCAGATTAGTTTTTTCAACAAATATATTTATGGTCCGAGGAAGTTGGAGGTAGAGTGGTGAGTTGTTTAGAGGCGAGTACTAAGTCGGATGTGTTGTAGAACTTTGGGTAGCTTTACCTAAATTTGATTTGTTAAATCCCAGCTACATAATTGCGTCTCAGTATATGTGGTTTTCCAGTTTGAAAATCCGTGAAGTTCTTTGAGAGGCGTCGTGGTATCGGGTTTGAGGGGCAATATACACGGCTGTGACTATAATGAAGTAATTTTCTTAGGAGGTTATCTTCTTATGGCTGGAATGCGTTAACGGGAATGATATGAAAAGCTAGTGAATAGTGGAGGGCGCAAATTCAAAGAATTCAACTTCTGACAGCACTTTCTAGCTGCCAAACTTCTTGGATTTATGACTTCCATTAAAGCAATGAATTATTGAGTCAATTATTAGTTTTATATTAAGACATGACTGATTTGTGCTGTAAATTTGTGATTGGTGATCTTGTTTAATTAAATTCCATACGTTACGATTATCTTTCTGGGAAGGGGGTTCGCTGCGGACCCTGGCCAAAATTACAAGCGCAGTGAAATTGGCAGGGCGACAAATTAAACAACAGAACATTAATTCCTCAAACATTAAGTATTTACATTTTAAGATACACTTTTTGTTAATTCCAACACAGTGTTGATTTCAAAAAGGCTTTTACGGCGCGAAAGCAACAATGCAATATGTTAGGACAGCGCTAGCCAAAAAATACAGAGCGCTTTCCAGCAAGGAAAGGTGTCACAAAGTCAGAAATAGCGTTAAAATGAAATACTTACCTTTGATGATCTTCATTTGATGGCACTCCAGGTCTCATGTTAGCCAAAAATGTCGTTTTGTTTCGATAAAGTAATATTTAATGTCCAATATCTTTTTGTTTGCGCGTTTTATAGGGCAGTAATCCAAATGGCACAAAGCGTCCACAAGTCCGACGAAAAGTTCAAGTTCCCATTAAGTTCGTAGAACATGTCACGCTGTTTTAATCAATCTTAGGGTGTTTTTAATCATAAATATTCAATAATGTTTCAACCGGCAATATGTTTTCATTAGAAAGGGAAGGGAACGAACATCGGCGCAGGCTACGTTGCGATAAAAAATCATGGCTTCAGTGAGCACTTATCTGGTGGTTTATTCGCTCCCCTTTCACATGAGCCTGAAACAACTTCTAAAGACTGTTTACTTACTGGAGCATTGGGAAGTGCAATCTGACCACGACCTGGATATCTGATAGGCATTCACTTGATACATTCAGAATTCACTTCCTGGTTGGATTTTTTCTCAGTGTGTGAGGATTTTGCCTGCCTATCTGAGTTTGTTATACTCTCAAGACTTATTTTAACAGTTTTGGAAACTTTAGAGTGTTTTTCTATCCAATTATATATTAATTATATGATATCTAGTTCTGGGCCTGAGTAACAGGCAGTTTTACTCTGGCAGCTTTTCATTCCAAACGTCCCAATGCTGCCTATCCTTAATATTTACTGCAGTTCAAACTCATCCACCAAACGGGCAGAATTTTAAGGCAGTCTTTTCAAAACGCTCTATCATATTTTTTAACAATTTCACAGTATTATTTCCACCCTATAGTGTGGAAATATATTAACCACAAGGAAAATCAGGTGTGAGGGCAGGGCTTTAGGAAGATAATATAAATCTCTGTCTGGAGATTGGACGGGTGAGAGAAAAACACCATTTTTTATTCTTCTCATAAGAAATGTATCAGTGGTCTCTTATGTTCTGGTCTTACAAACTTACCCCTCAACATCATCTTGTTGAAAATTATAAATCCATGAATAATTAACAGAAAATTGACATGCAAATACCCTTATCCTCTAACTTTGGAATGTTTCGCGGGTCTGTTTTGTGGATTGCCTCTAGACAACTTTTCCTCTTAAGACTCAAGCCTTGGTCGTGATGTCAAGGGAGAGATAAAGACAGTCCTCTCTCTGTATTTAGGTGTCTACTGAGTATCTCCAGAGATGATAGCCTTCTGGGGCTGTTGGCTGGCCAAGGGGGCCAGAGGGGGCGGTGAAGCATCAGAAGACCGGGGTTGACAGTAGACTTGGTTCAGTGGCGGAGCTTCTGTAAATATAACATTTTATTGGTCAATCAACGTGTTTAGAATGTTGTTTGCGGGTGTAGCGAAAATGGCTTGTTTCTAGCTTCCGACAGTTGCAGTAATATCTACAAGTTTATATTTATAACAATTTTTTCACAAAACATTACAATAACCAAATTACAGTAAGGAATTAGAATAATAAATACATGGACGAGCATGTCAGATAGATGGGATAATTAAAATACGTAGAATAGATACAGTATTAATATGAATAAGTAATGCAAATATGTAATAATTTTAAAGTGACTAGTGTTTACAGTTTGATTGAAGTGGGCCAGTGGATTTCAAGTCTATGTAAGTGGGGAGAACAAGATTTGATAGCCTGGATTTTGCAGGTTTCCTACTTTACAAAGATGCTAGAGGTCTGTTCATTTTTATCATAGTAACTTCAAACTGTGAGAGAACGGAATCTAAAACAAAAATCAGAAATCAAATTGTAATGTTTTAGTAATTAATTTGCTTTTATTGCATGAATAAGTATTTGATCACTACACAGTAGAATTCCGGCTCTTCAAAGAACTGTTAGTTTTTTCTTTAAGAAGCCTCCTGTTTCTCCCTCTTACATGTATTACTGCCTGTTTTGAACTCGTTACCTGTATAAAGACACTGTCGCACACCTCAATAACAGACTTCCAACCTCTCCACAAATGGCCAAGAAGACAGAGAGGTGTATGGACATCAGGGATAAAATTGTAGACTGCAAAGGCTGGGATGGGCTTACAGGACAATAGGCCAAGAGGTTGGTGAGAGAACACTGTTGGGCAATTAGAAAATAGAGAAGAAAATAGAAAGAAGTTTAAAGATGATGGTCATATCACTCGGTCTGGGGGTTCCATGCAAGATTACCTCGTGGGGCATCATGATATGAGGAATGTGAGGAGATAGCCCAGAATACAACGGCAGGACCTGGTCAATGACTGAAAGAGAGTGGAACGAAGTCTCAAAGAAAACATTAGTAACACTCCGCCGTCATGGATTAAAATCCTGCGCGCGCAAGGTCGCCTGCTAAGCAGGCATGTCAGGCCGTTCTGCAAGTTTGCCAATGACCATCTGGATGATCAGAGAGGAAATGGGAAGAAGGTAGTGGTTGATGAGACAATAGAGGTTTTTGCTCTAAACTTCACTCGCGTGTTTGGAGGGAATAGAAGGATGAGTAAACCAAAGAACACGCATCTATCCCAACCGTGCAGCTGGAGGTGGAAACATATTTTTGGGATGCTTTTCTGCAAAGGGACAGGCGACTGCACCGTATTGAGGGGGGATGGGATTGGGGATGTTCGCGAGATTTGACAACACACCTCCTTCCTCAGTAAGAGTATTGAAGATGGGTCGTGGCTGGGTCTTCCAGCATTGACAAAGCGAAACAACAGCAGGGCAACTAGGAGTGGCTCGTAAGAAGCATCTCAAGGTCCTGTTCTGTCTTTCT
>NW_019943232.1:187230-198676 GCF_002910315.2 Salvelinus sp. IW2-2015 | reverse complement strand
TTAAATCATTGTAGATAAAACAGAGCAGAATGAATCATCACATCTGGGGACATCACCACCAGCATGACTAGTATCTATGTGGACCCTACTACAGTTTAACCAGCTCAGCTATAGACTACACCAGCATGACTAGTATCTATGTGGACCCTACTACAGTTTAACCAGCTCAGATAAGACTACACCAGCATGACTAGTATCTATGTGGACCCTACTACAGTTTAACCAGCTCAGCTATAGGACTTACACCCAGGCATGACTAGTATCTATGTGGACCCTACTACAGTTTAACCAGCTCAGATATAGACTACACCAGCATGACTAGTATCTATGTGGACCCTACTACAGTTTAACCAGCTCAGCTATAGACTACACCAGCATGACTAGTATCTATGTGGACCCTACTACAGTTTAACCAGCTCAGCTATAGACTACACCAGCATGACTAGTATCTATAATGACCCTATGCTGAGAGAGAGAGTGACAGAGAGAGAGAGTGACAGAGAGAGAGAGTGACAGAGAGAGAGAGTGACAGAGAGAGAGAGTGACAGAGAGAGAGAGAGAGAGAGAGAGAGGGACAGAGACAGTATCCTGTCAGGACTCTGGAGAGGCGTCCTCTGAAACAACCCAACTACTGCATTTTAATTAATAACAAATCAGTTTACAGTTATCAGCTCAGCAGTACCATAGAAAAGTGGAAAATAGAGCCTAAACCCAGGATAGAGGGGCTGAGTGAATGTGGTCTGAACTCTGTGGAGGAGGGTCATTGTGTCAGAGACAGTGTAGAAGGACAGAGTACCTGCCTTGTGATCCAGGTACACTCCTACTCTGGAGGACAGAGGGCCTGATACTTTAGTCTCAACATTATTGTGTCTGAAACAATAACCATCTCTAGAGCGCTTTAGACTCCAGGACTTGTTATTGTATCCAAATCCACTATCTGTCTCTGTTCTGCTGATGTCTTTATATGAGACTGCTGTATAAACCCACTCCCCAGTCCACTCCACCTCCCAGTAGCAGCGTCCAGACAGACCCTCTCTACACAGAACCTGACAGTAGTTGGTGAATCTGTCTGGATGGTCAGGATATGGTTGGACTTGGTCTGTATAGGTCACCTTTCTGTTCCCTTTAGACAGAGAGAGGTATGTGTGTGCTGTGTTTGGGTCCAGTGTGAGCTGACAGGAATCTGGGAGAAGAGCAGAGCAGAGCAGAGACCAATGAGGGGAGTCAGAACAATAAGTTAAGTCAGATACTGTATCTACCCTGTCTTTGATTTGAGCAAAGCAGAGATCAAATCAGAGAAAATATGAGGAGTCAGATAGATACCCAGTCTTTGATTAGATCTACTATTGCTATATATTTCTAGAGGGATTGTTAGGAGTGTCAGTAAAAAGAGACTGTTAGTTACTTCACAATAAAGAGACTCACATTGTAACAACTGTTCTCTGGTCTTGGGCTCTGGAGGCAGTACAACATCCACTATATTCACTACAGACACACAAACACATTGACAGAGAGAGGGACTGTTATCATCAGACCACATTCCACATGTATATGACTAGTAGGGAACTTTCAATGGTCTAAAGTTGATGTTCTTATTGTTTTCAAACAACCTGTAGTGGAGATCTTGGTCCATTCTCCTTTAAGGAAGTCTTCTAGTTTCTCTCTCAGTTCAGACACAGTCTTACTCACATCTCCAAAGTACTGAAGAGGACACAACGATGCTCGGTAAGTGAAGATACACTGATACTGGAGAGAGACTGTAAACTCTGGAGAGAGAGAGAGAGAGAGGACAGAGAGAGACAGAGAGAGAGGAGAGAGAGAGGAGAGAGAGAGGACGGACAAGAGAGAGAGAGAGAGGAGACGAACAAGAGAGAGAGAGGGAACGGGACAGAGAGAGAGGGACGGACAGAGAGAGAAGGAAGTACAGAGAGAGAGGGACAGACAGAGAGAGAGGGACAGACAGAGAGAGAGACAGGGACAGAGAGAGAGACAGGACAACATAATGATGTAGATGAATAGTTTCACGTAATTTCATATCACATGTAACAAGACAGTTTAGTTACCTGGAGGAAATGGATGTGATCCTCTGTGTGTGAGAGCTGCTCCAGCTCAGTGCTTCTCTTCCTCAGCTCAGCTATCTCCTGCTTCAGTTGCTCCAGGAGTTCTTCAGCTTGACTCACTTGAGACTTCTCTTGGGCTCTGATCAGCTCCTTCACCTCAGAGCTCATTTTCTCAATGGAGCGGATCAGCTCAGTAAAGATCTGATCACTGTCCTCCACTGCTGACTGTGCAGAGCGCTGTTGAGAAAGAGAGAGAGAGAGAGACAGAGAGAGACAGAGAGAGAGAGAGACAGAGACAGAGAGAGAGAGAGAGAGAGAGACAGAGAGAGAGACAGGATGACAATAAAGGACAATCAAAATAAAGGACAATCAAAATCAAAATATAAGAAACTTTAGGCTCTCAAATTTAAATAAGCATGCGGACTTGATGGCATCCTAAATGAGATGCTCAAACTTACTAGTGCAAAATTTCAATTGGCTATATTAAAACTGTTTAATTTGATCCTGAGTGTAGGTTATTTCCCTGACATCTGGAATCAAGGACTCATAACCACAATCTTTAAGAACGAAGACAAATTTGACCCTAACAATTACAGAGGCATTTGCGTGAACAGTAACCTGGGGAAGGTTTTCTGTACTATCATAAATGTAAGAGTTCTAAACTTCCTTAATAAGCACAATGTCTTGAGTAAATGCCAAATTGGATTTATACCAAAACATCACACAACTGATCATATTTACACCCTACACACCCTGACAGATAAACATGTCCACCAAAATAATACCAAAATATACACTTGCTTTATCGACTTCCAAAAAGCATTTGATTCTATTTGGCATACAGGACTGTTCTACAAAGTTATTGAAACTGATGTAGGGGATAAAACATATGACTTAATTAAATCAATACGTGGCACTATGTGCAGCATTAAAATTGGCAAGAAAATAACAGAATTCTTTAACCAGGGGCGGGGTCTTCGCCAGGGTTGCAATCTGAGCCCTGCACTCTTCAATATTTACATCAACGAATTGGCCACTATTCTAGAAAAATACTCAGCCCCTGGTGTTACTCTACACAATTCAGAAGTTAAATGCCTACTCTTCGCAGATGACCTATGCCCGCTGTCACCCACAGCACATGGCCTACAGCAGAGCCTGGACCTGCTAGAGCAGTACTGCCAGACCTGGGCCCTGGCAGTAAACCCCAAAAAGACTAAATAATGATTTTCCAGAGAAGATCCAGATCTCAGGGAATTAGACCAAAGTTCTCAATTGGTACAAAATATATAGAGTCCTGTACACACTACTTAGGTTTAAACATAAGCTCAACTGGACACCTTAATGAGGCAGTGAATGAACTGAGAATGAAAGAGAGAAAGCACGCAGGGCATTCTACGCCATTAAAAAGCTAATTCAAATTGAAATACCTATAAAAATTTGGCTAAAACTAATTGAATGTGTCATTGAACCAATTGTACTTTATGGCAGCGAGGTCTGGGGTTAACCTTTCTGAACTACCCAGTAGTGAATAGTGTTTTGTTCTCCCAAAAGCAACACAGGACTAATACCAGATATATAGCTAACTGTAAAGTAATGAGTGATGATTTTAGAAAATCATGGGACATATAGTCTTTGGTTGCATGCTATTKTATGTCAATCATATTGCTGCTTGTAGTCTATAACTGATGCTTTGTGGTCTTATGCTGCCATCTATTAGAAATATTGACCAATTAAACGTTATTAATTCACGTAAAGACATTGGTGAGGCAGATGAGAAATATAGTGTATTTAATTCCAGAGATCAGTCTCAAACCTGCATCACCTGTCCCATGCCAATTGCTGGACTTTCACATAGAGGTTACTAGGTCACCTAGTTCAAACCACATTTAAAAAATAAAACAAATGAGTCTTGTTTATCAAGTGTTCTGCCTTGCAATAATAAATAAAATAAAAAATAAATAAAATAATAAATAAAATAAAATAACTAATAAAAAGCAAATGCTTACATAGGTTTTATATTAATAATAACAAATGTTATTTAGTACTAAAATGGTATTTACTAACATAATATTATTACTAAAATAGTTCTAGGCTACCCTACCCTAGAAATAGGGTTCAGGATAAACTAGGTTATACGTAGAGTTTCTGTACAGCACTTTGTGACATCTGCTGATGTAAAAAGGGCTTCATAAATACATTTGATTGATTGTTAGGTTCAGGGTATTTAAAGAGAACAACTGTATGTGTTTATAGCTCTCTTGCTCCTCCCTGTGGTGTTCTGTGGGTACTACATACCTCACTCACGACACTTGATAGACTCCTAATCTGAGGTAGCAACTGCGTCAGAGCTACAAATCAATGAGCTCCACCTWTCCATTTGGTTTACAACTCAGTGAACCTGCGCAGCGTTCTCTCTATTTGATGCCTACGAACCAACAGATTTCAACGACTATCAAATTACCTAGCAGCCACATAGAAACAACATATATAAAAAAAAATTTTTTTCTTCATTAAAATTTGTTTATTTTTCTGTCTGTTTAAATCGGCCACATCTTGAAAAAGAGGACAGGGACATACGTTTTGTTTAGGTTTTAAACCTTTTTCTTTGAAAAAAAATATGGTTAAACATGTTTAACATTTGATGGCTTTGCACCAACCATCTCTTCTACTCACTAACACTGTAGGTCACTACAACGTGTAACCAGGTGACAGTGAGCTTCCTCACCAAGTAGCTGTAACCTAGTAATAATAAGTTATCTGAGGTAAACCTACAAGGTTAACGCAGGCTGGTCTCATTGATAACAATAGTGAAGCTGACATTGTGACGC
This sequence comes from Salvelinus sp. IW2-2015, assembly GCF_002910315.2. Taxonomy (NCBI): domain Eukaryota; kingdom Metazoa; phylum Chordata; class Actinopteri; order Salmoniformes; family Salmonidae; genus Salvelinus; species Salvelinus sp. IW2-2015. The sequence continues at coordinate 193,788 of NW_019943232.1, read as the reverse complement.
AGAACAATGGACTGGGAATAGAACTTTCAGAAGGTGAGTTGGAGCCACAGTGTTCAATACAACTAAATAGGAGCTGGCAGGGTGAAACATGACCTATAATAAGACCTGTTTTATCAATACAACTAATAGGAGCTGGCAGGGTGAAACATGACCTAAAATAAGACCTGTTTTTCAATACAACTAATAGGACTGGCGGGTGAAACATGACCTATAATAAGACCTGTTTTATCAATAAAACTAATAGGACCTGGCAGGTGGAAACATGACCTATAATAAGACCTGTTTTATCAATACAACTAATAGGAGCTGGCAGGGTGAAACATGACTATAATAAGACTGTTTATCAATACAACTAATAGGACCTGGCAGGGTGAAACATACCTAAAATAAGACCTGTTTTATCAATACATAATAGGACCTGGCAGGGGAAACATGACCTATAATAGACCTGTTTTATCAATACAACTAATAGGAGCTGGCAGGGTGAAACATGACCTATAATAAGACCTGTTTATCAATACAACTAATAGGACCTGGCAGGGTGAAACATGACCTAAAATAAGACCTGTTTTATCAATACAACTAATAGGACTGGCAGGGTGAAACATGACCTATAATAAGACCTGTTTTATCATACAACTAATAGGACCTGGCAGGGTGAAACATGACCTATAATAAGACCTGTTTATCAATACAACTAATAGGAGCTGGCAGGGTGAACATGACCTAAAATAAGACCTGTTTTATCAATCAACTAATAGGATCTGGCAGGGTGAAACATGACCTATAATAAGACCTGTTTTATCAATACAACTAATAGGAGCTGGCAGGGTGAAACATCACCTAAAATAAGACCTGTTTTATCAATACAACTAATGAGGCTGGCAGGGTGGAACATGACCTATAATAAGACCTGTTTTATCAATACAACTAATAGGAGCTGCAGGGTGAAACATCACCTAAAATAAGACCTGTTTTATCAATACAACTAATAGGAGCTGGCAGGGTGAAACATGGCTAAAATAAGACCTGTTTTATCAATATAACTAATAGGAGCTGGCAGGGTGAAACATGACCTATAAATAGACCTGTTTTATCAATACAACTAATAAAGCTGGCAGGGTGAAACATGACCTATAATAAGACCTGTATTATCAATACAACTAATAGGACCTGGCAGGGTGAAACATGACCTAAAATAAGACCTGTTTTATCAATACAACTAATAGGAGCTGGCAGGGTGAAACATGACCTATAATAAGACCTGTTTTATCAAATATAACTAATAGGAGCTGGCAGGGTGAAACATGACCTATAATAAGACCTGTTTTATCAATACAACTAATAAGCTGGCAGGGTGAAACATGACCTATAATAGACCTGTTTATCAATACAACTAATAGGACTGGCAGGGTGAAACATGACCTAAAATAAGACCTGTTTTATCAATACAACTAATAGGAGCTGGCAGGGTGAAACATGACCTATAATAAGACCTGTTTTATCAATACAACTAATAGGAGCTGGCAGGGTGAAACATACCTAAAATAAGACCTGTTTTATCAATACAACTAATAGGAGCTGGCAGGTGAAACATGACCTATAATAAGCCTGTTTTATCAATACAACTAATAGAGCTGGCAGGGTGAAACATGACCTAAAAAAACCTGTTTTTATCAATACAACTAATAGGAGCTGGCAGGGTGAAACGTACCTAAAATAAGACCTGTTTTTCAATACAACTAATAGGAGCTGGCAGGGTGAAAATCACTAAAATAAGACCTGTTTTATCAATACAACTAATAGGACTGGCAGGGTGAAACATGACCTAAAATAAGACCTGTTTTATCATACAACTAATAGGAGCTGGCAGGGTGAAACATGACCTATAATAAGACCTGTTTTTCAATACAACTAATGGAGCTGCAGGGTGAAACATACCTAAAATAAGACCTGTTTTTCAATACAACTAATAGGAGCTGGCAGGGTGAAACATGCGAAAATAAGACCTGTTTGCTCAATACAACTAATAGGAGCTGGCAGGGTGAAACATGACTAAATAAGACCTGTTTTATTTCAATACAACTATAGGAGCTGGCAGGGTGAAACAAGACCTAAAATAAGACCTGTTTGTTCAATACAACTAATAGGAGCTGGCAGGGTGAAACATGACCTATAATAAGACCTGTTTATCAATACAACTAATAGGAGCTGGCAGGGTGAAACATGACCTAAAATAAGACCTGTTTTATCAATACAACTAATAGGACTGGCAGGGTGAACATGACCTAAAATAAGGCCTGTTTTATCAATATAACTAATAGGAGCTGCAGGGTGAAACATCACCTAAATAAGACCTGTTTTATCAATACAACTATAGGAGCTGGCAGGGTGAAACATCACCTAAAATAGACTGTTTATCAATACAACTAATAGGAGCTGCAGGGTGAAACATGGCCTAAATAAAGACCTGTTTTTCATACAACTAATAGGAGCTGGCAGGGTGAAACATGGCCTAATAATAGACCTGTTTTATCAATACAACTAATAGGAGCTGGCAGGGTGAAACATGACCTAAAATAAGACCTGTTTTTTCAATACAACTAATAGGAGCTGTCAGTGTGAAACATGACCTAAAATAAGAACTGTTTTTTTCAATACAACTAATAGGAGCTGTCAGGGTGAAACATGACCTAAAATAAGACCTGTTTTTTCAATACAACTAATAGGAGCAGGCAGGGTGAAACATGACCTATAATAAGACCTGTTTTTTAATACAACTAATAGGAGCTGGCAGGGTGAAACATCACCTAAAATAGGCAAAGCTTTTTCGAGTTTACTTCAAAACTACGGCAAACAGCTGGGACATATCGTAATATTATATAACTTGTCTCTTTTAGCAAACTGGTCTACAATTTAATTTCCTTCCACACCTGAATGTGCTGGGACCCAGCAGAATCTCACTACTACACCCATTCTCTCATTTCTCCATAATAACATTGATACCTACAACTGGCCAACCAAAACCACTGCCTTGTCTACTAGTATATTCCCAACAGTCATCTAGAACAGTAGCAGTGGGATGCTCAACCTCACAGCCTTTCAACCCAATAAGCTAATGACAATTTATTACGTTGTATATCCAAAGGCATCTCACCTGCCTCCACTAGTAAAACACATACAGATGTTGATTTAAATGCACCAACACATATCCGTAAAGCTATATACTGGATTCTGTCCAGCTTCTGAAGACAAGTCTTTGCTGCTGTTCCATAAACTATACACCTGTAATCAATTGTTGTCCTGATCAGAGCTCTATAAATATCCATCAACGATTGTCTGTCAGCACCCCATTCATAACCAGAGACCCACACAACCAACTACCACGAAAGTGATGGAATGAGAGAGAGAGAGACATCGTTACAACACTGTACATAGACATAATATAACGTTTCTTCTTCTTTGGAGTTTAACGGTGGTTGGCATCCAATATGTTGCATTACCGCCCCCAACTGGACTATAATATAAATCTATTTGACTTTGTGATACAAAATGGGAAAAGGGGAAATTATGATAATACTAAGTAACACCATTCCAACTAACCCTACACTCATTAAAAACCCACTGCCCCATTCCACTACTTTGACCCTATCTGCTCCTGCACCATGCCAACTAACCCTACACTCATTAAAAACCCACTACCCCATTTCACTACTTTGACCCTATCTGCTCCTGCACCATGCCAACCAATAGGGAATGTCCTCTTGGTGTAACGGTCAAGATGTTGGTTTCTCCCACGGTAGACCTGGGTTCATATCCTGCAGTTACATTAAACAGTCTATTCTCTGAAAGGGGTCCAGACAGCCTGTTCCAACAGTGGGGTCAGTGGGATTGGATAGGGCCCTTCTCCTCTCTCCTGATTGGAGGAGAGAAGGGAAATGGTGTGTCTCCTCTGGTCAACAATACTCACCTTGAAAGACTCCACAGCCTGTTGGAGCTCCTTCAGCTCCTTCTCTCTCTCCTGGAATCTCTGCTGGACCTTCTGCTGACTCATCCCCAGCTGCTCTTGTGGAGAATCACTCTTCAATGAGCTATCAAGCTTATTAGTCCAGTAGATCAATAGTATAGTAATGTGACATAGGACCCATAGAAGTAGGGATTCAAATGTTGAGATAGTGACTGTGTGAAATTATATTAGAAGTTTGGTATGTGATTCTACTATATTTTAGTCAATGCCACTCCGCACATCATCTAAAATTGAAATATTTCTTAATTCGAATCTTTACCTTTAGATTTGTGTTTATTGCTTGAATTGTTAGATATTATACTGTTGGAGCTAGGAACACAAGCATTTAGTTAGATATTACTGCACTGCTGGAGCCAGCAACACAAATTTAGTTAGATATTACTGCACTGCTGGAGCTAGGAACACAAGCATTAGTTAGATATACTGCACTGTTGGAGCCAGAACAAAGCAATGTTAGATATTACTGTTGGAGCCAGGAACACAAGCATTTAGTTAGATATTACTGCACTGTTGGAGCTAGGAACACAAGCATTTAGTTAGATATTACTGCACTGTTGGAGCCAGGAACACAAGCATTTAGTTAGATTTATGACTGCTGGAGCCAGGAACACAAGCATTGTTAGATATTACTGCACTGCTGGAGCAGGAACACAAGCAATGTTAGATATTACTGCACTGTTGGAGCCAGGAACACAAGCATTTAGTTAGATATTACTGCACTGCTGGAGCTAGGAACACAAGCAATGTTAGATATTCCTGTCTGTTGGAGCCAGGAACACAAGCATTTAGTTAGATATTACGCACTGTTGGAGCCAGGAACACAAGCATTTAGTTAGATATTACTGCACTGCTGGAGCCAGGAACCAAGCAATGTTAGATATTACTGCACTGTTGGAGCCAGGAACACAAGCATTTAGTTAGATATTACTGCACTGTTGGCCAGGAACACAAGCATTGTTAGATATTACTGCACTGTTGGAGCCAGGAACACAAGCAATTTAGATATTACTGCCTGTTGAGCAGGACACAAGCATTGTTAGATATTACTGCACTGTTGGAGCCAGGAACACAAGCAATGTTAGATATTACTGCACTGCTGGAGCCAGGAACACAAGCAATGTTAGATATTACTGCACTGTTGAGCCAGGAACACAAGCATTGTTAGATATTACTGCACTGTTGGAGCAGGAACACAAGCAATGTTAGATATTACTGCACTGTTGGAGCCAGGAACACAAGCAATGTTAGATATTACTGCACTGTTGGAGCCAGGAACACAAGCTTGTTAGATATTACTACACTGTTGGAGCAGAAACACAAGCAATGTTAGATATTACTGCACTGTTGGAGCCAGGAACACAAGCATTTAGTTAGATATTACTGCACCGTTGGAGCCAGGACAACAAGCATTGTTTAGATATTACTGCACTGTTGGAGCCAGAACACAAGCAATGTTAGATATTACTGCACTGTTGGAGCCAGGAACACAAGCATTTAGTTAGATATTACTGCACTGTTGGAGCCAGGAACACAAGCATTTAGTTAGATATTACTGCTGTTGGAGCCAGGAACACAAGCATTGTTAGATTATTACTGCACGTTTTGGAGCCAGGAACACAAGCATTGTTAGATATTACTGCACTGTTGGAGCCAGGAACACAAGCATTGTTAGATATTACTGACTGTTGGAGCCAGGAACACAAGCATTTAGTTAGATTTACTGCACTGTTGGAGTCAGGAAACACAAGCAATGTTAGATATTACTGCACTGTTGGAGCCAGGAACACAAGCATTTAGTTAGATATTACTGCACTGTTGGAGCCAGGAACACACGGCATTTAGTTAGATATTACTGCACTTGCTGGAGCCAGGAACACAAGCAATGTTAGATATTACTGCACTGTTGGAGCCAGGAACACAAGCATTTAGTTAGATATTACTGCACTGTTGGAGCTAGGAAACAAGCATGTTAGATATTACTGCACTGTTTGAGCCAGGAACACAAGCATTTAGTTAGATATTACTGCACTGTGGAGCTAGGACACAAGCATTGTTTTAGATATTACTGCACTGCTGGAGCCAGGACACAAGCAATGTTAGATATTACTGCACTGTTGGAGCCAGGAACACAATCATTTAGTTAGATATTACTGCACTGTTGGAGCTAGGAACACAAGCATTTAGTTAGATATTACTGCACTGTTGGAGCCAGGAACACAAGCAATGTTAGATATTACTGCACTGTTTGGAGCCAGGAACACAACATTTAGTTAGATATTACTGCACTGTTGGAGCCAGGAACACAAGCATTTAGTTAGATATTACTGCACTGTTGGAGCCAGGAACACAAGTCTTTAGTTAGATATTACTGCACTGTTGGAGCCAGGAACACAAGCATTTAGTTAGATATTACTGCACTGTTTTGGAGCCAGGAACACAATCATTTAGTTAGATATTACTGCATTGTTGAGCCAGGAAACACAAGCATTTTTAGTTAGATATTTGCACTGGCACTAGGAACACAAGCTTTA